>NC_089765.1:18596320-18611320 GCF_040412425.1 Macrobrachium rosenbergii | reverse complement strand
AAACTGTGATGCATGAATCCTTGAATAGTTAAAAGCTACCTACCGTCTTATAAAAATTATATATTTAACGAATTGTTATACATGAATCCTTGAATATTTCAAGCTAACTTCTTATGAAAATTATATATTTCGCAAAATGTGATGCATGAACCCCTTGACTTTTAAAAGACAGTTTGATAGTGATGGACCTTGTAGACAAGACACACTGAAGTTGTTTACCTTAAATTTAAATGGCCAATAACATATTTTCCCTCAGTCTTATTCTTGAAAGCTGAATGTTTCTTCAGCGGCTCGTAAGAGTGATGCTGTGACGTCATCACTGATATGTTGCCAGACACTCCCATCTCACACACATAAGCACACGTTATATATATTATATTTGCCTCATACTTCTCTGTATATCAACTCTCCCTCTTTCTCTCTTTCTTTTGAATTCCCGGACTTATTTATTCATATAACTGATACTGTAATTTTGAGAATTTTAAAGGAGTTTACTGCAACATTGTTATTTGGGATGTGCGAAAATTTACAAGATCTTGACCATGTACAAAACATGTCGAAAACTACTTGAACCTAGAAAATTTTACAGAACACGTCTATATATCATTTTTTCTCTCACACAATATACAAATTACACTGCAATTTTAGGCTATGACTGATACTGTACAAGCATAAAATACGCAGTAAAATATACTGAATATACTTACAACATTAAACTCAAAGCACCATTTAGTAGAAAACTAGTAAGTCAAACATCTCTCGACACAAAACTAATTTGATGTTAATGTTTGTTTTTTTTATGTATTTCATTCATATCATGAACCATATCATCATGAATATAAGTTTATTCACAAGACTGTGAAGAGATCTGTGGTTTTAACATCAAACTCTCTCTCTCTCTCTCTCTCTCTCTCTCTCTCATATTCTGAGGTTGATGTATAATATCATTAATAATAGTGGTATTAGTGCTTACAAAGCAATAATCATTTAGAAAATTATTAATTCTTCCAGCATGACCTAACCATCATCAATGATAGTTTTAATTTAATTAGCTCGTCATATCCAGCAGTTAGGTGAAGGTCTAGTTGGCAACTCTCTATATATCGGCATCGGCCAATTCAGATATTCAAGGTCATTAATCTTCATAAGTATTACTACTGCCAGTGTTTGACTTACGACAGATTTCAACCTAACAAAGCTATTCGATATGTATAGGTCAACAGCCCTATTTTTCCTTGAAAATTTAGCCTTCAAACCTCAATCAATATGCGAGCATAGGCTATGTGGTATATTTATTTAAGGATACAATGAAACAGAGAAAACGTCTTATCATAGGAAATAAAAAATAATATCAGCCAAGATTATGTGACACTATGGTAAGAAAAAACAAGTAAATAATGCGCCTAAGTTTCTTCGGCGCAATCGAGTTTTCTGCACAGCGTGTAATCAAGGCCACCGAAAATAGATCTATCTTTCGGTGGTCTCCGTATAATGTTGTATGAGCCGTGACCCATGAAACTTTAACCACGGCCTGGTGGTGGCTTTTCCTATATCGTTGCCAGATGCACGAATATGGCTAACTTTAACCTTATACAAAATAAAAACGACTGAGGCTGGAGGGCTGCAATTTGGTATGTTTGATGATTGGAGGTGGATGATTAACATACCAATTTGCAGCCCTCTAGCCTCAGTAGTTTTTAAGAACTGAGAGCGGACAGAAAAAGCGCGGACGGACAAACAAAACCGTCACAATAGTTTTCTTTTACAGAAAACTAAATAATGGATAAAAATTTCAGATTTCACCAAAAATATCCTTGTTCGCATTGGCAAAAAAAAAAAAAAAAAAAATTACATTCGCCTGAGCCAAAACGGTACAATCCTCAATATCAGCAACATATTTTGATTTAGAGTGTCTTCAAACAAGAAAACTGTTAACCTTCAGTTCAGGTCTCGTAAGAATAACAGGACTGGGGTTCACCTTGTCTCGCAAAGACCCTTCCCCCTGAGAGAGAGAGAGAGAGAGAGAGAGAGAGAGAGAGAGAGAGAGAGAGAGAGAGAGAAGAGGGCTTTCTATCAACGGAATGACCCTACTAAAGGATCACAACTGTAGAATATGCTCGCGGGGCCTTAAATGATCTTTGAACGAGCCCCTGGAGAATGACACGTGAACGCGCCCTTTCCTTCCTACTGTACTACTCCTTCAGGATGGGGAGGTCCTTGGTATCCCTTCGGCCATCCTATCCCACCCCTATCCCCTTCCCCAAACGAAAAACCCCTTCACGAAAGATCCTTTCATGACCAAGGTCTAGAAATCCTGTTAAAACCTAATAAAGAGTTGACATCACCTAATATTATTAGTATTTCTAGTACTAATCCTCAAAGGAGGTCGTGGTAATCCTTCGCCCTCTCCCACTCTACCACCCCTACCCCCTTGGCGAAGGATCCCACCACGACCTTAGTTATAAAGCCACGTCCTGACATCCTGGGCATTGCGAAACTTCGGAGCCAAGAAGAACTCGGCCTAAACTTGCGCCATTAAGTCGTTCCCCCTCCAACCACCTTCGTCTTCCACCCGCCGATCCCAATATCACAAAACCGGTTCCTGAATAGGTATCCTCACCCCCACCCCCCATCCATTCCCCCACCTTCATAGGTCTTGTCTTCCTCCTCCCCCTCCTCTCTCCCCCTTCCTCCCACTCCTCCCCATCCCATCCACCCAATTCCATACACCTTTTTCCCTCTTTTTCCGGACGCCAATACCTCCCATAAGGCACTTTCATCGGGCCGTGAAAATCGTCCGGGCTATGAGAATTCTTTGGGAAACATCACTCTGGATTGCCTCTTTTTCCTCGGTGAGAGAGAGAGAGAGAGAGAGAGAGAGAGAGAGAGAGAGAGAGAGAGAGAGAGAGAGAGAGAGAGAGGATAACTCGGAGAAGGGAGTGGGTAGGGATACCCAATAAGTCCTTAAAGGAACGCGGACACGGATACAAATCACGTATATTTAAACCAGTCCTTTAATACGAATGCAGTTTTTCAGTACCGTAAGAAACTTGAGCCAAAAAGGCCACTAACGCTGATAAAAGCTTCCAAAAATGAAATAACCATTTGCGAATTAAGAAACAAGAAGAATGCAGAGAAGAAAGGATAAACAGTAAATATAAAAGACACAGACATACATAAAAATAAGAAAATAGTTACGCTAAAAGACTCTCAGTGCGAGAGAAAAATTATTTCCAGACTTTGAATTTCATTTATATTTTTCCTCCCAGCCTCTCGTTCGTCTTCTTAATCTGGTAAATCATTCCATTTTATCGATTTGGTCTATTTACTAATTCTCTCTTTTTCTTTATTTTTGTCCGTTCTATCTGGTTTATTTACTAATTATCTCTGCTTTTCTTCTTCACTTTTTACTCCATTTCCTGTTTCATCTCCCGCTCCACTGGATTCTTAGGAACAGGAGGCTTCTTCGTTTATCCAGCCTTAAAATCCTTCACACAGAGAGAGAGAGAGAGAGAGAGAGAGAGAGAGAGAGAGAGAGAGAGAGAGAGAGAGAGAGAGAGAGAGAGAGAGGCGATTTTCTATCTGAGATTGAAATTATATGATTACTACATAAACGAGTGGAAATTCATCTTTAGTGCTGCATACACACACACGCACACACACACACACACACACAGAGAGAGAGAGAGAGAGAGAGAGAGAGAGAGAGAGAAATTTTTCCCTCTGAAATTATACATATATCAACAGTATGTTCCGACAAAACATATATTATTGGAACAACACCTGTAGCCCTATACAGAGAGAGAGAGAGAGAGAGAGAGAGAGATACTACGAACATCGCATTAACAACAGAAATTATACAAAAAAAAAAAAAAAAAAATGCATAACACCGCAGATGAAACTTTGGGAGAAAATTTATGCTTAGGAAAACCGAACTATTTCAAGCTAAACCGTTCCTTCAAAAAAAAAAAAAAAAAAAAAAAAAAACTAAACCCATTTACTTGTGGTTTACGGCAGTCCTTCATGCTGGTTTATTAAAACCATAACTCTCTCGGAATCACCTGGGCTATTACGAATTTCATAAGCAAGGGGGAGGGGGTAAGGAATTAACTTGCTTGAAGCATTAAAAGAAAACTAATGTTATGGACACGAGTGTTATTGTAAGCTTGCAATGAGAAAAAGGCAAATATAGACAGTTATAAAAAAAACTCCAAAGTATATGAAAAGCTATAATTACTTTTATTAAGAATAGACTGTCAGTACGTCGAAAAAATTGAATAACAAAGGAGAAAGACATAGATAAATAATTAAAAATAATTGAAGAAAGACGAAAGAAAAAGACAAATAAATAAAAACTGAATACAAAAGAATCAATAAAAATCAGAGAGAGAGAGAGAGAGAGAGAGAGAGAGAGAGAGAGAGAGAGAGGAGAGAGAGAGAGAGAGAGAGAGCAGACCAAAATGTATCAAACGTGAAAACGATAAATGCGCATGTAAAAAAAATACATTATTATTTGATGCAAAATTTTTGAAATTCCATCTGAAAAAACATCCATTATATTGACACTGAAATTAATGAAAAGGAAAATGCTAATATGACCATATCAGCAAATCACACTTTTTTTTTTTAACAAAAATCTATTGGAAAAATTATCTATTCATCACGACCTATGTCCGGAAACTAAATGAAATTTGGAAAAACCTTTGCATATGTGATTCTCAAAATACCCTGGTTGGAGAAAATTATTATAAATTGGAGGAAATTATTATGAATAGTTAAGGGTAAATTATCAAGAATAATTAGAGGATATTATTATGAATAGTGAAATGAAATTATTATGAAGAATTAGAGGAAATTTTTGAGACTAGAGGAAATTATTATGAATAGTTAGAGGAAATTATTTTGAATAGTTAAATGAAGTTATCATGAACAGTTGGAGGAAATTACTATGATTAGTTAGAGGAAATTATTATGAATAGTTAGAGGAAATTATTATGAATAGTTAAATGAAATTATTATGAATAGTTAGAGGAAATTATTATGAACAGTTAGAGTAAATTATGATGAATTGTTATATGAAATTATTATGAATAGTTAAGAGTAAATTATAATGAATAATTAGATGAAATTATTATGAACCGTTAGAGGAAATTATTATTATGTATATACTCTTTATCTGTAAAATATGGACGTGAATTTATCCATATATCAAATTATAGGAAATATCACCTTTTATAAATCAAAATACACTAAAGGTTTCAATTAGGGAGATAGTCCGTCAAGCAACCCCTTCCCACATTCACCATGTAGAGATCCACTAAGCCTCGATGGTCTATCCAACTTTGGAATTCTCTTGCCCCTTCTGTTCTCCCTGGGACTTACTACTTTCCTCTCTTGCTGAGGACAGGTGTAGAAAGCCCTACCCTTTTCCTAAAGTTTCTATTTTTCATGTTTTCAACGAGCCTGGGCAAGAAAAAGTTATTAGATCACCAGACACAACTTTTACACAAGAGAAATTTAACGAAAACGTAGATTTACCAGAAAATGCGCAGTCGAGTTTTCTGTACAGCGTATAATCAAGGCCACCGAAAATAGATCTATCTTTCGGTGGTCTCCGTATAATGCTGTATGAGCCGCGACCCATGAAACTTTAACCAAGGCCCGGTGCTGGTCTGTCCTATATCACTGCCAGAACCACGATTATGGCTAACTTTAACTTTAAATAAAATAAAAACCTACTGAGGCTACAGGGCTGCAATTTGGTATGTCTGGCGATGACTGGAGGGTGGATGATCAACATACCAATTTGCAGCCTTCTAGCCTCAGCAGCTTTCACGATCTGAGGGCGGACAGAAAAAGTGCGAACAGAAAAAGTGCGAACAGAAAAAGTGCGAACAGAAAAAGTGCGGACAGAAAAAGTGCGAACAGAAAAAGTGCGAACAGAAAAAGTGCGGACAGAAAAAGTGCGGACAGAAAAAGTGCGAACAGAAAAAGTGCGAACAGAAAAAGTGCGGACAGAAAAAGTGCGGACGAACAGTCAAAAAAAGCCGGCACAACAGTTTTCTTTTACAGAGAACTAAAAAAACTTACAAATGTTAGAACGAAAATTCGCCCCAGTAAAATGACGGTAGTTTTTTCTCCGTGTAGTTTTTTTTTTTTCTTCTGCTTTTAGTGTAGCTTAGTCCTAATTAGATAAGCAGGGACGAGGAGTCCTCAGCCACGCATCGTAATGCGTGTTAATGTCTGTCGGTTCTTTGACGAACTTGATGCTTTGACGTTTGCGTGTCCGTGCTGTTAGTTTGTTGGTTTGTGCGTGTGTATGTGTATGTGTTTGTGCGTATGTGTAAGATATTCCCGAAGTAGCGCGAATTGGATATTAAACGACATTTGTGGCTTAATTGTATATAAAATTCATTATGTATACGAATTGTATATGTATATTTTTTATATGTATACATACATATATATGTATACACACACACACAAAACCGTAAGTTGGTTTCCTTAACTGTATGCAATTTGTATCATTCAACTGCTGAATCAAGGACAAACAACGAGTGCTTTAAACTTTCACAAACCAAATTATACTGTTTTTACAACTAAACAATATATATATATATATAATATATATATATATATATATATATATATATATATATATATATATATATATATATATATATATATATATATATATATATATATATACATATATATATGTATGTATGTATGTATATGTATGTGTGTGTACATATATATATATATATATATATATATATATATATATATATATATATATATATATATATATATATATATATATATATATATATATATATCTACCCATAACCTAAAGAGTTAACCCTGCAAAATTATACCAACATTTCTTTCCCTCGTAACGCGTTGCCAGGAAGCTAATGCATTACCGCAGTCCCTAAAAAAAAAAAAAAAAAAAAAAAGGGAAAGGGGCGTGGGGAACAAAAACATCGAGCAAGTACAATAAAATGCTTTTAGTCGACATGCCACATGGAACTGGGGAAAAATCTAAAAAAAAAAAAAAAAAACTAGGTCTTCAGCAAAAGTTGTTTAAAACTTTAAAATCCTTTAGGTATGGAAACTATTCTGTGGGCGCTTGGTCTACTCTGAAAATTAATGGTTATCTAAGCTTGTTTTATGTGAGTGCTTGGGCACTTTAAATATTTTAAATAATAATAATAAAAAGTATTAAATATGATCCATGGTAGCTAGGAAATTCTACCATAAAAAATGGTTACATTGAATTTCATCGATACCAGATCTGCATCGTAGATTATAAAAAAAAAAATTTTTTTTAGAACAATATGCTGTAAAAAAAATAAAATAAAAATAAAAATGAAAAACTGAATGTCAGGTACAGGAAAAAACAAGTAGCAAAATGCGCCGAAGTTTTTTCGGCGCAATCAATTTTTCTGTACAGCGGCTACGGCGTATAATCAAGGCCGCCGAAAACAGATCCATCTTTCGGTGGTCTCGGTATGATGCTGTATGAGCCGCAGCCCATAAAACTTTAACCACGGCCCGGTGGTGGCCTATCCTTTATCGTTGTCACATGCACGATTATGGCCAACTTTAACCTACAATAAAATAAAAACTACTGAGGCTAGAGGGCTGCAATTTGGTAAGTTTGATGACTGGAGGGTGGCTGATCACCATACCAATTTGCGGCCCTCTAGCCTCAGTAGTTTTTAAGATCTGAGGGCGGACAGAAAAAGTGCGGACAGAATAAAATGCGGACGGACAGACAAAGCCGGCACAATAGTTTACTTTTACAGAAAACTAAAACTTGAAATCCATTTACAAAACTACAAAGTCTAACGAAATCTGACTTTAAAAATCAGAAGCACATGGACAAAAAGTACGGTGAAGTTGGCAGTTACTTATGCAAAAAAGACCCTGGAATATTTACAAGTGCCTAAAACACTGGAAAAGTCCCAGAAAATGTCCAGAAAATCTCTTGACAGAAAAACGATCCTGGAATAATACCAGCCAGACTATGGAACTCAGCATCCACTGAAAATCGCCAATTGCGAAAAGAGTAAGACCCTTTTTCTTTCTTCTTGCGCCTAGACCACTGGAAAAATTCCAGTGGATCTTGACAGAAGGACGACCCTAGACACCAGTCACCTAGACTATGGAACTCAGCATCCGCTAAAAATCGCTAATTGCGAAAAGAATAAAAGCTTTTTTCTTTCTTCTTGCGCCTAAAACACCGGATAATTTCCAGAGATCTTGACAGAAAAACGATCCTAGAATCATATCAACCAGACTCTGGAACTAAGAATCCACTAAAATCCCCGGTTGCGAAAAGAGGAAATACCTTTCTTTTTTTGCGGCCAAACTACTTTTTATTGCTCTCTGACATAAAAAGACCATTTCTGAAGGACTTGTATCATCCAAATTTGTGACCTGCATGGAGCTGGAGGTCAGAACTAAACGCCCAGAATAGTTCATGAGAAAGGTCACGCTTGTCTGTCAACTGATTCTACATCAAGAGATTGAAGACGATAAAGAGATCTGAAGATCCATGAAAATAAAGAGATCTGAAGATTGAAGAAAATAAAGAGATCCGAAGATGAAGACAATAAAGAGATCTGCAGATTGAAGACAATACAGAGATCTGAAGATCGAAGACAATAAAGAGATCTCAACATCTGAAGATTGAGGACAATAAAGAGATCTGAAGATTGAAGACAATAAAGAGATCTGAAGATTGAAGACAATAAACAGAACTGAAGATTGAAGACAATAAAGAGATCTAAAGACCGAAGAAAATAGAGATCTGAAGATCGAAGACAATAAAGAGATCTCAAGATCTGCAGATTGAAGACAATAAAGAGATGTGAACAGAAAACAATCTAGAATGACCCAGTGTTCTAGGTGGCAATTTTTTTTAATACAAAGTTGTTTCTTTTCAGGTGTGAGGGGGAGAGTGTTCTGTAAAAAAAAAAAAAAAAAAATTTTCCACTCCTACATGTTTTTTTTTACCAATACCTCGTAGAAGGGGGTCAATTTAAAAAAAAAAATTGTCCATACGTTATATATTCATATTTCTACGGATTGAACGGTTGACTTTTCTGTCTACGGACACAAACTAAATCTCAGAACCCCTTGGTACACAATTTTCATGACAAACCCACTGGGGAAGCCAACAACTGTCCCTGTCTAGCCCAGACCCGAAGAAAACAAGATACGGAAGGGAAGAGAGAGAGAGAGAGAGAGAGAGAGAGAGAGAGAGAGAGAGAGAGAGAGAGATGGCGAATTTTAGACAACTGACGCACAGAGACACCATGTGAAGAAATAATCAAAATAAAAGCACCAGAGATAAAGGAAGGATATTGGAACTGTAGTAAAAAAAAAAAAAAAAAAAAAAAAGGGAAGGTCAAGGAGGTTATAGGAATAGGAATGAGGAAAAATGCGAAGATGACAAATAAAAGAAGAACAATGAGAAGACGACTACAAAATGAGAAAACGAAAATAGAGTGCAGAAAAAAAATTGAAAGAAAACACGCCAGATAAAATGCCAAACAGGTGACTTTGACAGCTGCGTATGTATGTGTTTATTATATATATATATATATATATATATATATATATATATATATATATATATATATATATATATATATATATATATATATATATATATATATATATATATATATATATATTAAAAATAGGAAATATAACAATTCCATCTCATGAACCAATAGATCGTCCCATGAAATTCAAACGAAAACCCAGAAATACTAAGAAGACAAACGCCAAATCTTATTCCTTCTTTCAGGCCAAACACTGCAGGCACTCTCTCTCTCTCTCTCTCTCTCTCTCTCTCTCTCTCTCTCTCTCTCTCTCTCTCTCTCTCTCTCTCTCACGATTGTCTGGGAATCTATTGCAGTCTTCAGCGAAGAGGCTTTGGTGTACAAATCAAAGAAAAATCGCAAGATATCACTCTGCAAATAGTGGACGACTTGCAGTGTACCTGAGGGCGACTTGACTTTTATTTCCTGCAATTTATCTTGTTAGCTTTTATTATCACTGAGTGCTGTGCTTTATTGAATGTATGTTTATCATGCTACTTGTTATCATCTTTACTGGTACTTGAAATAATTCATCATATTTACATTATATTTATTTCACCATCATTATAGCTATTGTATTATTGACTGGTTTAATCTATTGGATGCAATTATATCATGAAACTTTTCATCATCATTACTTTTACTTTACTTCTTGCACTTCATCATACTGACATTACATTCATATCATTATCATTATAGTTACTGCTATTCTTAAAATTGTAATATAAAATTTAGGCCAAAGGCCAAGTGTTGAGACCTATGAGGTCATTCAGATCTGAGAATAACGTCAAAATAATTGTTAGAAGATAGTAGAAAGTAAGTTGGAAAAAAGAGAATATGAACGGAGGAACACTAAAAGGAATAGAAGGGGTCGTAGCTAGCGGTCTAAGGGACGCCGCAAAGAACCTTAAATAATAGGAGAGGTTGGAAAGTAAGGTAGAAGAAAGAGAATAGGAACGGAGGTACAGTAAAAGAAATGAAACGGGTCGTAGCTGCGGGTCTAAGGGACGCCGCAAAGAACCTAAAGTAATAGGAGAGGGTGGCAAGTAAGATGGAAGAAAGAGAATATGAACAAAGGAGCAGTAAAAGGGACGAAAGAAAATAAGAAAGGAAGTACAGTCAAAGAAATGAAACAGGTCGTAGCTGGGGCCCTAAGGGACGCCGCGCAGAACATAAACTAATGCCTACAGTGCACCATGTTGCTTCTGTACATTATAATTGCTCCATCACCGCTGCCACTCTGTCATATTATGATCATCATTATCAAATAATACTACAAACTACGCATTGTTCCTGTTTTCGAATTTCAGGATTTCAGATAATTTTATTCGGCGATATCCTACCCTTATCCTGAGGGAGATCCCGAATTCTTCCTTAAGGAACACTCAAATACCAAAATAGAAATTCTTTTGGTTTAATCTTGCATCCTTCGAGCTCTTCAGAAACAAGTCAACTTCATCGTCTGCTTTCAGTCAGGGAATTTGTGAGCAAAGGAATATAATAATAATAATAATAATAATAATAATAATAATAATAATAATAATATTAATAATAATAATGGGTATTTTTTTCACGTTACTCATGATTTTCATCCAAAGTACAGCACCAGAACTCTCTCTCTCTCTCTCTCTCTCTCTCTCTCTCTCTCTCTCTCTCTCTCTCTCTCTCTCTCTCTCTCTCTCTCTCTCTCTGTTTTTTGCTACAGAAATGTAACAAAAACAAATAAACCTCCACATAAAATATGAATTGCTTCTTTGAGTTCAATACCAACGATTCATAATATAATATTGAACTACTGTACAATAACTACAATGACCGCTGTAGTCATTACGAATGCTTACTACACACCCCACCCCCTCCCCAGAACAGCACAACCCCCCCCCACTACAACCAGAACAAGGCAGCCAATAATACCCCCAATACTGGGCACATTGTGTATATAACATTGCCTCGGGGGAACGAGGATATTAGGATATTGCGATTACAGGATATTGTGATCGGGATTTGTGCAACATCCTTAACTTGGATCACCAAGGGCTTAATGCAACAATATGCAGCGCAATATCAATAGTCCTTCACCTCGGATTTGTGTGTACCTGAAATCCTTACACCCCCGCGCGCGCAACCCCTGGTCCTTTCCCGGAAATGAAAAGCAATTTGGCCCACGCTATGTCATACGCTGTCACCGTCTGTGTTCTGGATGTGGGATAAAGTGGCGTTGTCACACGGACTGGAATCGAGAGGAATATGTATATGTATGTATGTATGCAGTATGTATATATATATATATATATATATATATATATATATATATATATATATATATATATATATATATATATATATATTATATACTTTTAGGGCATAGTTTTTCTCTTATGGAATTTTCGTTTAAAATTGCATAAGTTAAAAGCAATTGATTTAGTGGCATTAACGAAGATTCCTGCAAGAAACTCATTGATGCAACTAAGGCAATTGCTTTGAACGAAAGTTGTATATATATATATATAATATATACATATATATATATACACATACATACATACATAAAGTTCTAAAAACCAACATGCATGCATATATATATATATATATATATATATATATATATATATATATATATATATATATATATATATATATATATATATATATATACATAAATACATTCAAAAAGTTCTAAAAACCAACATGAGAAAGTTACAACCAATTTTTTTTATTTTTAAATTTCATCTCGTATGGCAATATTGACAGCTAATTTTCCCCCAAAAGCAACCGACACTGCTGGCAAAAAAAAAAACAACATTAAAAACAACATCCGTGCATTCGCCACTTCCACGCTGCCACCACCAAAAAAAAAAAAAAAAAAAAAGTTTTCAACATACCCCCAATTCCGATAGTTACAATAATAGTCATAAGTGGCAGATTCAACGAGCTGTACCCTCACCTCCAACATTTAGGTTACATGAACTTTTGCAAACGACCTGAGAGAGAGAGAGAGAGAGAGAGAGAGAGAGAGAGAGAGAGAGAGAGAGAGAGAGAGAGAGAGAGAGAGAGAGAGGATGCAAATAGCGTTTGTGAGCTGGTCTGAAAAATATACCTTCGCCAGGGGAAATCATGAACACGTATGCTTTTACGCCGGGTTTTGAAGTTGGCCTTGGGGGACTCCGCCCCCCCCATTCCCCCCCTCCCCCAATCCTCCTCCAAGGATACTCCAGGACACACACATATTAATGAACACGGCAGCAAATCCTCCAGGTGAATTTAGTTTCAGAGATTTGTTAATACGTTTCCGTGTTTTTTATTTTTTTTTTATTTTACGCAGTCAGCAAGTTAAGTTTTGGTATATTGTCCGTCACGAGAGAGCGTTCTCGATGACGGAGGGCGAGAAAATGAATATTATTAGTTTGTTACGCGTTCTAAACGGACGAGGCTAAAATGGCATATGTCAAGAAGAGGTAAATAAAGTTATAGATTGTTATAAGTTGTAAGCAATTTTCCTTCTTGCATTCTATAGAATGTATTTCTATATTTTCTCACCATACACCGTTTCCACATATCAGGGATGGCGCCAGAAAATATTATCCTTCCGGTTTCATTAAGTATTTACGGGATGAGGTCGCTAGCCCCACGCCCTTAACCACGGATATTCAAAGAAATTAAGCATCGACGCCGATGAGCTGGGCTTTTCTTGACGGTCGCCCATTCAAGTAATGACCGGAACCAACGGAAGGAACTTTTTAATATTTGCACACACGCACACACACACGTGTGTGTGTGTGTATATATATATATATATATATATATATATATATATATATATATATATATATATATATATATATATATATATATATATATATATATATATACATACACCCTCACTGAAACACAAGGGTTCGGTCCAGTGGTGAGTCAGAAATTCATTTCTGTGAAACACGTTGCCATGTGTTCATTTCAAAATATATATATATATATATATATATATATATATATATATATATATATATATATATATATATATATATATATATATATATACATTATATATATAATATACATCTATATATTTGTTATATTATATATAAGTATAATATAAAAATTGAATTGCAATACACTCTGTCCTTTTTCCGTCCCTCATGCACAACGGAAGATTAAATTTACAAAAAAAAAAAAAAAAAATCAACCGCGCAGCTGCACAAACAAGATCACCATTATCCAATTACATTTCTATTCAACCCCCCAAAACCCCAAAATCAACCACTACAAAACCCGCGACCCTTCCACAACCCCTTACAAAGAGTGGGTAAGTAACGTAAAGAAATTGGACAACAGCGGAAATGTTTTTGTCATCATAAATAGTGAGGTAATTGGAAAAATATTTTCGTATAACTTGAATAGCAATAATGATTATCATTAGTTTTCTGTAAAAGAAAACTTGTTCCGGGTTTGTCTGTCCGCCCCCGTTTCTTAAAAACTACTGAGGCTAGAGGGCTGCAAATTGCTATGTTGATCATCCACCCTCCAATCATCTGACGTACCAAATTACAGCCCTCTAGCCTCAGTAGTTTTTATTTTATTTAAGGTCAAAGTTGGCCATAATCGTGCATCTGGCAACGTTATAAGCCAGGCCACCACCGCACCGTTGTCAAGGATTCATGGGCCGCGACGCATACAGCATTATATCGAGACCACCGAAAGGTAGATCTATTTCTGGTGGCCTTGATTATGCGCTGTACAGAAAACTCGATTGCTCAGAAGAAACTTGTTTTTTGTTATTATAACGGAGGTCTGTTTTCACTTTATAATAAAAGTGTAAGGCAATTATAAAAATATATTTTATTAGTATATATATAATTCGAAAAGCAATAATGAGTATTATTATTATTATTATTATTATTATTATTATTATTATTATTATTATTATTATTATTATTATTATTATTATTATTAATGTCAACATTATGATTAATGTCTGTCATCACTTTACAGAGATTTTACCAAAATAGAGTAAAGTCAATCCACAGTAATATACATTAATGTATGTATGTATGAATGTATGTATATTCCAGAGGTCTTTTATTCCTCACACCGCTGGACTGTGCAACAGTCTCCCTGAGGATGATGTGCAATTAGAACGCGAAAAGTTCAAAGGAAAATGCAATGCATTACCAGCTTATATCAGTTCACTTTGCACTGACGTATTTCTCCTCTTTCTGCGTTTCCTGTTATCTTCTCATTTCTTTGAAGTTATTAATACCATATTCTTTGGAAGCTTGAATTTCAAGACAGTGGCCACCGTCAGCTTGTTTCATATGAATAGGGTTTGTATCTTGAATAATAATAATAATAATAATTATAATAATAATAATAACTAATAATAATA
>NC_089765.1:18586320-18588820 GCF_040412425.1 Macrobrachium rosenbergii | reverse complement strand
GTCGGGATCGAACCCCGGTCTCTCAAATGAAAGTTCTGGGCGCCACCGATTGACCCACACAGGCGGCCTTTCATTTGAGAGACCGGGGTTCGATCCCGATGCGAGATGCGAGTCAGAAATTTATATCTGTGTAACACGTGCTCATGTGTTAATTACTTTTAGTATATATATATATATATATATATATATATATATATATATATATATATATATATATATATATATATATATATATATAATGTATACCTGTTCCCTCTATCAGGGTTGGCGCCAACGAGGTGCCAAGACATATAGTCACTGCCTCAGTCATATTCTCAAAGTATAACTGTCGAATCGAAAATGCTTAACTGTGCAACAAAGAAAACTCCCACAGCTTTAAACATTCGCGTCCACTCCTCGTCTCCAATCTATGACACAATGAGAGAGAGAGAGAGAGAGAGAGAGAGAGAGAGAGAGAGAGAGAGAGAGAGAACTCACTAATTCGCTCCAATAGTCCTCTTACATATTTCTACAATTCACCACAGTGCCCCTGTACTGTACGTGTTCTCTTTTTCACTCTTTCCTGTGAAAGCGGAGATTAGGAATGCCTTCATCTCTTAACTTAATCATGAAGCCTCTCTCGGATGCCACAGGTTATGAGAGAGAGAGAGAGAGAGAGAGAGAGAGAGAGAGAGAGAGAGAGAGAGGATATCAAAGTCCTATGACAAAGTAGCGTCATTATTTCACGAGAGACAGATATAAAGATGAAAATTTTGAGACGAAGTAACGAACTTTCAGAGAGAGAGAGAGAGAGAGAGAGAGAGAGAGAGAGAGAGAGAGAGAGAATGAAAGTTCTATGACAATTCCACGTAGAGACAAAGACGGAAATTTTAATTTACAGTTGCGAAGTCAGAGAGAGAGAGAGAGAGAGAGAGAGAGAGAGAGAGAGAGAGAGAGAGAGAGAGGATGAAAGTTCCGTGCCAAAGCCGTGTCATTATTCCAGGAGAGGTAAAGATGGAAATTTTGAGACGAAGTAGCGAAGTTATAGAGAGAGAGAGAGAGAGAGAGAGAGAGAGAGAGAGAGAGAGAGAGAGAGAGAGAGAGCTCCCAGAACCGGAGGATAAAGACAAATGGCCTTTAGCGTGTCGTTTTTATTTTCAAACCTTAATTACTCTGACGTGGGTTCTCTCGGCAAGAGCTTGAATTATTCCTCAGCCGAGTCTCCCGCCGCAGTGCAAGACCATTTTCTTTTTTTTTTCACCCTTCTATTACTGGATCCAATACGCGAACAGATATCAGAGCGAAGGTTAATGATTTATACATAACTGTAATGGTGTTCAGTCGAGCTCCCTGTAACTCTGTTAGATTTAATTTGTTACGTTCATTAATATTTAACTGTTGTTCTTTTTTTACTTTCTATTATTTCCTTTTATTAGCTTTCTCTTATTGGAACCAATAATAGCGCGAAGGTTAATGATTTATAGATACGTGTAGTGGTGTTCAGTCGAACTTCCTTTAACTCGTTTAGGTTCCATTAATTATATTCATTTACATTTAACTGTTCATCTTTTTTTAACCTATTTTTTTTTACTTTCTAGTGTTGGAACCGATACGTTACCTGGTCACAGCGTGAATCTTAATGATTTATAGATACATACGAGCTTTCCTTAACTCTTCTAGATTTCATTTATCATATCAATCTAAATTTAACTGTTCATCTTTTAATTCGTCTTATTAAGGACATTTAAGAATTACTGTATATAATATACATCCATTATAGGCAAAAGTATTATCAAGAATTTAACTCATTATAATTGCTATTCCCAAATTCTCACAATCACACGAGGTATCCGGACGATCTTCTGAAAATGGCGTAATCATGGATTTTTTTTTTTTATACATCAATTTTTTTTTTATTCTTTGTGAGACTGATAAGGTATCAAAATCAGTCTTTCGAAAGCTCTCATTTATATAAAAAAAAAAAATCTCAAATACAACATTTAAGAATGAAGTCCCTATTATTATTATTATTATTATTATTATTATTATTATTATTATTATTATTATTATTATTATTATTATTATTATTATTATTATTATTATTATTATTATACTCGCATACACATATTGTTGATAAGGCGGGTTCCGATTTTAACATTAGGTTAAATGAATTCCTTCTCCGTTACGAGACAGCATGGACTAACAAAACTTCCAAAAAAATATATATATATCAAATTACAGCACAGCCTAATAACTTCCAAAAAATAAATAAACAAATATATGAAATTACAGCACAGCCTAATAAGACATCCCAAAAAAAAATTAAAAATTAAAAATATATCAAATCACAGCACAGCCTAACAGACTTCAAAATATATATATGTATCAAATCACAGCACAGCCTAATAGACTTAAAAAAAAAAAAAAATTAAATAAATTTCAAATCACAGCAAGGCCCAACAGAACAGATAAAATATCGCCAGCGACAAATGGCCGACCAACGAAATAACCGAAAAATAAT
>NC_089765.1:18578820-18583820 GCF_040412425.1 Macrobrachium rosenbergii | reverse complement strand
TAAATATCGGCTTTGATGACAAACCACGGAAGGCGAAATGGAACCAAGTGAACTCCCGATATCCAATCAAATGACAAAACACCGAACCTACGATAAACAAAAAACCTTCGTTAAAGAAAATGAAAATGTTTTGTCACTCGAGGTATTGCATGCGCTCGTTAGACTGTGCCTGTCATTCTGTATTTCACTACAAAATAATAATAATAATAATAATAATAATAATAATAATAATAATAATAATAATAATAATATGTATAGCTGTTAAACCAATTGATATTGGGTTTCGATAGACAGATAGATAGATATAGATATACTATATATATATATATATATATATATATATATATATATATATATATATATATATATATATATATATATATATATATATATATATCAACACGATTACATGTGGAGCAGAAATAAATTTGACTCACATTCGGATCGAACCCAGGTCTTTCAATTGTGTGGCATGGTGGACAGCGGTCTCGTCTTTCAATTGAAAGACCTGGGTTGATCCTGATGTGAGTCAGAAATTTATATATATATATAAATATATATATATATATATATATATATATATATATATATATATATATATATATATATATATATATATATATATTTCCCAAGCACTTGCAGATGACACATTCTAAATATGACAAATTTCCCATCGGCCCTTTCTGGTATATGAATGAATGACTAGGACTTATCTGAATGAGATCTATTTTTAGTTTTCGGCAAACTCCAATATCGGCTGTCATATCACGTGACCTACATCGCTGACACTTTCAATATATACATTTTAGGTATGCGGGTGTTAGGGTGTGGAATTTCACCCATCCATTTGTATATCATATCTAATATTGTTCAACACTGGAATAATAATAATAATAATAATAATAATAATAATAATAATAATAATAATAATAATAATAATGCATTATTATTACTATTATTATTATTATTATTATTAATATTATTATTATCATTATATATCTGAACGGGAACGAAAGGACGCCCTGAACCCTTACCAACAACAACAACAATAATAATAATAATAATAATAATAATATTATTACTATTACTATTATTATTGTTATTATCATCATTATTATTATTATTCTAAAGGCACGAAACAAGCCAAAATTCAATTTATTTTTTCAATATGAAAAAACTGATGCAAATAATAATAATAACAATAATAATAATAATAATAATAATAATAATAATAATAATAATAATAATAATAATAATAATAATAACAACACGCTCGAAATCACTGATCAAAACCACGCTCCAAGAGACCTGATTGACAGACTGACGGACTGACAGGAATTGCTTAGACGTCGGAACACCACCAACAAGGGGACAGGCACTTTGATCAAGGCAGCATTTGATATGCATCTAAGCATATTAAACGACGCTTTCCGGCATCAGAGATGGCGAGAATCTCATCTACACGCGTAATTGTCCTGCCGTAATGATTGGCGAGCGCTGAGACACAACGAGACGGGTCTTGGCGTAAATTTATGGAAAATGTTTCATGTTTGTATTATTGCTGTTTAAAAAATGCCTTTCATGGTTTTTCTGAATTGTTTAAAAATGCTATTTTTCATGGTTTTTCTGAATTGTCCTGCTGTAATTGCTATTTAAAAATTGTTTTTTCTGAATTTAAGAAAAAAATGCCTTTCAATTGCTATTTTGCCTTTCCTGAATTGTCCAGCTGTAATAATTGCTATTTAAGAAAATGCCTTTCAAGGTTTTTCTGAATTGTCCTGCTGTAATAAATTTAACGGTTTTCTGAATTTTTGCTATTTAAGCTATTTAAAAATGCCTTTCATTGTTTTTTTCTGTAATAATTGCTATTTAAGAAAATGCCTTTCATGGTTTTTCTGAATTGTCCTGTAAAATTGCTATTTAAAAATGCCTTTCATGGTTTTTTCTAATTGTCCTGCTGTAATAATTGCTATTTAAAAATGCCTTTCGTGGTTTTTCTGAATTGTCCTACTGTAATAATTATTTAAAAATACCTTTCATGGTTTTTCTGAATTGTCCTGCTGTAATAACTGCTATTTAAAAAAAAAAATGCCTATTTAAAAAATCTTTCATGGTTTTTCTGAATTGTCCTGCTGTAATAATTGCTATTTAAAAAAATGCCTTTCGTGGTTTTTCTGAATTGTCCTGCTGTAATAATTGCTATTTAAAAAAATGCCTTTCATGGTTTTTCTGAATTGTCCTGCTGTAATAATTGCTATTTAAAAAAATGCCTTTCATAGTTTTTAGCTATTTAAAAAAATTTTCTGAATTGTCCTGCTGTAATAATTGTTGGTTTTTTGAAAAAAATGCCTTTCATAGTTTTTCTGAATTGTCCTGCTGTAATAATTGCTATTTAAAAAAATGCCTTTCATGGTTTTTCTGAATTGTCCTGCTGTAATAATTGCTATTTAAAAAAATGCCTTTCATGGTTTTTCTGAACTGTCCTGCTGTAATAACTACTATTAAAAATAATCCCTTTCATTGTTTTTCTGAATTGTATTGCTGTATTTGTACGTCAGTACAAAAGCAAAGGTGGGAATGAACTGGATTAAAATAGAAAGAGGTTGGAACTGGGAATGAAATATAAAATTTACGCCAAAGGCCAAGTCATGGGTCCTATGATGAGGTCATTCAGCGCTGGAAGGGAAATTGAGAGTAAGAGGTCTGAAAGGTGTAACAGGAGGAAAACCTCAAAGCAATTGCACTATGAAACAATTGTTAGAAGGGTGAGGAAAATAACATGGAAGATAATATGAACGGAGGTACAGTAACAGAAATGAAAGGGGTCGCAGCTAGGGGTCGAAGGGACGTTCCAAAGAACCTAAAGCAATGCATACAGTGCACCGCGTGAGGTGCACTGATGGCAATAACCCCCTTAGGGATAAAATGGGAAGGGGTAGTGGGGTATACAGTGCCATAACCACGAAATGGGGTATTTGGGTATGAACAGACGTTTGATCAGATTTTCATGCACCTTTCAAGAGGGTGACAGAAGGCACTGTGAAGAACTACATAATTAACTACATAATTTTGCTCAGACTAAGGCAATGCTTTCCATCTTTAAAACATCTCAGATGGAGTTTGACAACTGAATTTTGTGCTTCCTTGAGGATCTGCAAAGCTGGAAATCCAAACTCTCAATCAGTGCAAACACGGGCTATTTTTTTTTTTATTCCAAATACTTGGAAACTCCTACAGAAATGACTAAAATGCTAGTGACAACGACAGTGATCCTGACCCAAGCGCCGCCCCCGACCCGAAAAAAAAAACCATGGAACTGTTCAAAATTTCACTGTAAGAGTTTATAATTGATTAATCAATCATTTATTGACGAAAATATTTACAGTAATGTACAAATATAAAGGATACATTCTATAAATGTTACAATAATAGCGCTGTCGCCTATAAGGGGGTAAAGTCTAAACAACTATTGCATCATTTTACAAATAGATCATTTATGCACATAACCATTAAAGCAAAATACAACAATTGAAGCATCTCGTCAATCCCCAGGGCACTTGTATAGCAGGAGTTTCAAAAGTTTGACAGTCTGAATGAGGAATCTATTTTCCAATTTTTCTTCTACAGTACGAGATTTATGAACTTCGACAGGGTTCTAACTGCCTGACCATAATTTTTTTTTTCACAGAATATTGTTCCTTCGAATCAAAACTAAAACAACACCAGGTTTCCAAACAAATGGAACATACACAAAATCACCTTCCGTTCACAAATATATAAATATCCTTCATTCACAAGAAATATATATAAATCTCCTTTTATTTCTAAAACATATACAAAATCTTTCATTCACAAAATGTATACAAGAATCTTTCATTCACAAAATATTAAAAAAATCTTTCATTCAAAAAATATATACAAGAATCTTTCAATCACAAAATTTATACAAAAATCTTTCGTTCACAAAATAGCCTATATACAAAAATCTTTCATTCACAAATATATACAAAAATCTTTCATTCACAAATATATCTAAAAATCTTTCATTCACAAAATATATGCAAGAATCTTTCATGCACAAAATACACATACATGAATCTCCTTTCATTCACAAACAAATGCCCCAATACAATGCCCCTTTCCCGAACACCCAAACAGGGCGTTTAATAAATGCCTTTCTAAAAGGCTTTCGAACCACCAGACCCATAGGAGGAATAACGCTTTGAAAGCCACCATGAAACAGAAATGGCATTAGCCTTTCAAAACCTTTCGCCTTTTACGCCGTGTACAACATCGCTAAATCACGTCGAGTGGATTATCATTCCTATTGCCTTACCAACCGTTTAGAATACATTCTTTAACACGCTCGTCTCTTGGCGTGATCTGGGTCATTACAATAATGACCATTTTGGTCGCTGTCAATAAGGACGATGCTCCTTTCTATTTATTTATTTTTTATCTTTTTTCAATGAGTGAGATCTCCCCCTGTGGTGGGCTTCTTCAATATGTACAGGGTTCATCTTCTGAATAATAATAATAATAATAATAATAATAATAATAATAATAATAATAATAATAATAATAATAATCCTATTCTATTATTACTTTGGCTGTATAAAAAATAATAATAATAATAAATTCCGGAATGAATTTTGCTACACTCATGGTCTACTGGTCAGTAAAGTAGAGTATCATTAGGTCTGGTCAACACTTGGATTGGTGACCATCAATGAAACTCAATAAACTCCCTTACTGCTGTTGAAACGTGGACAGATCTCAGGTAAATCTGTATGTAGCAAAAATAGATCACATCGAAGCCCGATAAGAAAAAAAAAGGAGTGAATAAAAAAAAAAATATATAATTCACGCAATTACGCGAAACCGCCTTTAAAACCCATTAAATAAAGCACCAATTAAATTTGTCTCCACTTAAGAAAATATTAATTGTGCCAGTATATACGCTAAAGAGAGAGAGAGAGAGAGAGAGAGAGAGAGAGAGA
>NC_089765.1:18566320-18573820 GCF_040412425.1 Macrobrachium rosenbergii | reverse complement strand
AGGAGCCTCAAAAGAATGTACGAGCATAGGTATTCGCGTCTCTTCCGGGTTCCCCGAGTCGCAGGTGAGAAAGGGTCTCTCTCTCTCTCTCTCTCTCTCTCTCTCTCTCTCTCTCTCTCTCTCTCTCTCGTTAGCTCATTCTTACGCACAAACATTGTGGTTCCACTTTTCAGTGTGGGTTGTCTACTACTCTCTCTCTCTCTCTCTCTCTCTCTCTCTCTCTCTCTCTCTCTCTCTCTCTCTCTCTCTCTTAAACAATGTGTTTCCTATTCATTGTGGATTGTCTTCTCTCTCTCTCTCTCTCTCATTCTTACGCACAATATGGTTCCACTTTTCAGTGCGGATTCTCTCTCTCTCTCTCTCTCTCTCTCTCTCTCTCTCTCTCTAAAACACAAAAACAATGGAGGTTCTTTTCACAGCAGACAAACGCTTGAAAACAATGCCCTCAATAGTTAAAACTTCCATTGAATTTCAACTTTCTCTCTCTCTCTCTCTCTCTCTCTCTCTCTCTCTCTCTCTCTCTCTCTCTCTCTCTCTCACAAAGGCACACAAAATCCCCACACAGAGACTTTGCCTTTAATCCTCTCTCTGACGCCCTGCTTTGAAAATTAAGTGTTTCGAGTTTGCCATAAGAGTATCTATTCTTAGCCTAAGTGGTTCTAGAACTTAATGCAAGGTGAAACTTAATTGTATTTTGCTCAACCTTAAAATTAAACTTGGGACTCTGTCGCAAAATGGGGTGGTTTATAATACGGCCCAAAGGCAATGGGGTAAGGGATCTCTCTCTCTCTCTCTCTCTCTCTCTCTCTCTCATTAGATACTATCATTTTTCATGGGCAATTAAATCAAAGAATTAAATTTCCTTGTAATTTTTTTATTTTAAATTTCCAGCTTCAAAATTAAATGTCCTCTTATGACTATATATATATATATATATATATATATATATATATATATATATATATATATATATATATATATATATATATATATATATATATATATATATATATATATATATATATAATCATATATATATATTGTTAGATATCGATCGAACATTATAATATACATCCCCGAGCTCGTTGCTTCAAATATAAAACATTTTATTCTCTCTCTCTCTCTCTCTCTGAAATAGCTCTCTTAACTGTCCCCTATATTCACAGTCACTTCCTGTCTTCATCATTATAACGACGAATATTCCCTTCTTCCGACAATCCCTCCTTGTCTCTTGCTTCGAGTTCTTTGTTATTTTCAACCTTAATCATACGACTCTGTATTCCTATATTATATATATGTATATATATTTTATATATGCATCTATATATATATATATATATATATATATATATATATATATATATATCTAAATATAAATTAACATTAGCACAATACAATTCAACACCATTGAAGAAATTACGCTGAAGAAATTACGCCGGGAAAAAAATATTACAAGAAAGAACCGCCCTGCCCCCCAACGGGGGCCAAATCTGAAAATCCCCCACGCCCCCGCTACTAATAAATTTGAATGTTTCCGGGAACGAGCGCTAATTTGAGCGATGAAAAATGGTTCTACATTGTTTCAGAAAACGGGCCTGTTGAAAATTTCATTACAACAGCGTGATGCATTGCCGTTGAAATCGCAGAACAGAAATACGTCTTCAGAGAAGCCAGTTCTCATAAATTTTCGGTAAATCTTGCCCATTTCTTTTTCATGAAGATACACCGCAACCTTTTGGTATGAAGATGCACGAGCTCTCTCTCTCTCTCTCTCTCTCTCTCTCTCTCTCTCTCCACAAGGCGTCACAGGTCAATATCCACATAAATTTTAGTCCGTAAGTTAAATGATGCATGAAAAGCCTTCTGTTATTGCAATAGATGATTCTCTCTCTCTCTCTCTCTCTCTCTCTCTCTCTCTCTCTCTCTCTCTCTCTCTCTCTCTCTCTCTCTCTTTGTCTGTCTGTCAGAGTAGAGATCCGATATCAGTGGGCTATTAGATATATATATATATATATATATATATATATATATATATATATATATATATATATATATATATATATATATATATATATATATATATATATATATATATATATATATATATATATATATATATATATATCAGTATCAGTGCCTCCCCCAAGAGAGGGTGGCTCCCAGTATTTAAAAAACAGATCAACCTGTCACGTTCATTCTTCACGAATATTCATACGCAGTGCACCATCAACTAATCTGGACCTCCCAGTAGAAAATTAGTTCTCTCTCTCTCTCTCTCTCTCTCTCTCTCTCAGAAACCTCTGATAAACTGGCCAACTCATTTCAACATACGAACACTTTTTAATAATAACATTTTCCCTTCTTCCTCCTAATTTGCTGGTGGATTCCCAACAACGCGACAACCTTTCATTAATCCACAAAGCGAGACTTGAAGAGAGAGAGAGAGAGAGAGAGAGAGAGAGAGAGAGAGAGAGAGAGAGAGAGAGAGAGAGAGAGAGAATCATCGATAACAATATATGAATGCATTTCATATCATTTATTAATGTGCAGGGTAAACTTTATGTGGAGAGAGAGAGGAGAGAGAGAGAGAGAGAGAGAGAGAGAGAGAGAGAGAGAGAGAGAGAGAGAGAGAGAGAGAGAGCCGCCACATGCAGTGTGATAATGACACAAAAGCCCTTGATTTAAATTTCCAAAGGGAAATTGTACGTGATTAGAGCCCATTTCAGCCTCGACTGTCCGGGGGAGATACGGAAGATATAATATATGAAAGGAAGTGTTAGATAATAAATAATTATATAAATACATATACACACACACACATATATATAAATACTCCATTAGATACCGTCCAGTTTGAATGAGGTCCTTTTAGTAATTCTGCTAATGCACAGAACAATTGTGTATGTGATAGTTATTAATATATATATATATATATATATATATATATATATATATATATATATATATATATAAATATATTGTAGAACCTACTGACCACTTTTTTACCAGGTACGTACGTGATTGTAAAAACGTCTCGAATTCTTCACACTTCTTGGATAGGCTTGTCACTGCAAAGCCTGAGATCCAAATCAAGACCTCGAGAAGTTATGAAGGCATTGTGGTTATTAAGATAATTTATATATATATATATATATATATATATATATATATATATATATATATATATTTATATTTATATATATATATATATATATATATATATATATTTATATGTATATATACATATATATATATATACATTATTATATATATATAATCGAATGTGTAAAAATGGCTTAGGCATAATTTTCATCTAGACACATTAAAACAACTTATACTCGTGTACTTGCAGGTTAAGGAGTTCATTATTGTCGTTACATATTTACAAATATGCTTAAACTGGACAATAAACGAATATCAATTTTTATGAAAATAAGCAAAACATGATGAGTTTAAGTACCCATCGGAACTATAAACTCAGTTATCATCTTTATAACTTACAGGAGTGACAGATGAGAGTGTTAATTGTATACAATTCCAACGATTCATTACGATCAATCAAAAGCAGGTGAATGAACTTTAGAATGAATGAGAGAAAAGTCTACTGCTGTTAAATTAGACTTTGCCTCATTTAGTAAATAACTACCATCATTATAACTGAAAGAGAGTGACTGAGACTTATTTATATGTAATTCATATGAATTCGTCTTCAATTCATAAACATATCCCCAAATAAAATAGGTACGGGCTTATTATCTTGATTATAAAAAGAAAAAGACGTAACAAGCAATAACATAATTCCTACCCAATTTATATTCAGACATATATATTTTATATATTCGTTCATCAATTGGGCACAGTACCCTCTGATGAAATTATGAATATCTGGCACCACGATTCTTTGGAATTATGAAATTGTGTTTCGGTATAATTTGTATATTGCAATGATAATCGAATTACTGTCAGACTTTCGAATTCATGACAAATGTACTTTTTATGAAAGAAAACGAAAAATGAGAGGCGTATTCTGTAATATTTCGGACGGTATATTAAATAATATTTACTACTGTTGCAAAAGAGGTTCAGATAAGAGTAACTGAAATAATATATGAATATATTAAATCTTATATACCAGTTCGACGAACAGAAGTATGAAAATATCCTTGAAGCATTATATGAAATTTTACAACCATTACTAATACCTGAAGACAAAGAATTGAATTGAATATAGAATTTAGGCAAGAGGCCAAGCACTGAGACCTATGAGGTCATTCAGCGCTGAAACGGGAATTGCCAGTAAAAGGTCTGAAAGGCGTAACAGGAAGAAAACCTCAAAGCAGTTGCTCTATGAATCAATTGTTAGGAGAGGGTGGAAACTAAGACGGATGAAAGAGAATGTGAAAGGAGGTACAGTAAAAGGAACGAAAGGGGTTGCAGCTGGGGGCCGAAGGCACGCTGCAAAGAACCTTAAGTAACGCATACAGTGCACCGCATGAGGCGCACTGACGGCACTACCCACCTACGGGGTTGAGAGACAAAGGGCGCCCGAACACATACAGCCAATGAAATATAAGGGTGAATGAAAAGGATAAAAACAAAAGCGCAATGCGTCCGTAATTCCCATT
Source organism: Macrobrachium rosenbergii (assembly GCF_040412425.1). Classification (NCBI taxonomy): domain Eukaryota; kingdom Metazoa; phylum Arthropoda; class Malacostraca; order Decapoda; family Palaemonidae; genus Macrobrachium; species Macrobrachium rosenbergii. The sequence goes on along the minus strand of NC_089765.1, from coordinate 18,569,195 downwards.
CCAATAAAACAGGAACGCCGAATCATGAATATATAATAACCTAGCTGTTTAAAAGAGGTAAAGAGTGGAAACCAGAAGTAAAATTGAAAATAATAACGCCACCAAAAACATAACGGAATGATCTCTGGAAACTGAACAAGGACAACAACAAGTACAGAGAGAGAGAGAGAGAGAGAGAGAGAGAGAGAGAGAGAGAGAGAGAGAGAGAGAGAGAGAAAGCCCTTGCGGGGATCTTAACAGAAGTTGGGATTCAAAAATGCTGGAAGGGATGAAGCTCTTGGGTGTAAAAGAGAGAGAGAGAGAGAGAGAGAGAGAGAGAGAGAGAGAGAGAGAGAGAACGTCAGATGGAAAAGACACCAGGTGGCCTGTGACTTCACCACAAAGCTCTAACAAGGTTGGACCTCGAGAAGGAACGCTAATGGCGGGGAAGGAGAGAGAGAGAGAGAGAGAGAGAGAGAGAGAGAGAGAGAGAGAGAGAGAGAGAGAGAGATGGGGATAAAGTATAAGTACAAGGAGAGAACTAGACAGCGGTATATAAATGAGGAAGAACGGAATATATGTGAGAGGAAGAAGAGGACGAGAGAGAGAGAGAGAGAGAGAGAGAGAGAGAGAGAGAGAGAGAGAGAGAGAGAGAGAGAGAATAGCTTAAGTACGATTAGATAAAAACACCAAGAGCGAGACAAATGAAGAGGGAGCAGAGGTAAAGGGGAATTAAGAGAGAGAGAGAGAGAGAGAGAGAGAGAGAGAGAGAGAGAGAGAGAGAGAGAGAGAGAACAATAGTCAGAATACCAAGTCTCGAAAACGAAAAGGAGTAGGAAAAAGAAACGCAAGCGAACGAGGGGGAGCATATTAATAAGTCGACGGAGAGAAAGAAAAAAAATGAGAGACGAGGAACAGAAGTAAAAGAGAGAGAGAGAGAGAGAAGAGGGAAGTGAAGAGAGAGAGAGAAAAAAAAAGAGGAGAAGAGGTCTGAATATAAACGATGATGAAAAGGGAGGGAGAAGAAGGATGATGATAATGAAGGTAAATAAAATTTAATAAGCAGTAGATAAACATTGCTGACTATCCTAATAGGACATCTGTAGGACTCCTTTGATGGCGAAGGCTCCTTCAACCCTCAACGCATGAATGGGGATCCTGTACCAACCTTAGGTCTTCTTGGCTATAGAATGATGTTAACCAATCAATAACCACCCCACTAATGGACAACCCCCCCATGCCAATACCAACCCCCGGGCCTTATGATTCAGATATAAAGTAATTTAGACTCCAATCATCCACTACGATCCCCATCCAATAAAAATATAAATAAAATTCTACAAAATTATTAAATCAAATTCTACAAAAATCAGCTGTAATTCATTTCCACAATTCAACAAAAAAAAAAAAAAAACAGACGACACCCTAAGCATGTACCACTCCTATTCCCCAAATCCTGGTCAACTTCCACCCCCATCGTTCCCCTGGGGTTACCCAAGGGCAATCTCCCACCCTCCAAAAAAAAATTATTACATCAATCCCTACAAAAATCAACAGTAATCAATTTCCATAAAACTCGAAGACCTAAAAAGGACAAAAATAAAACTTCAAAGAGAGAGAGAGAGAGAGAGAGAGAGAGAGAGAGAGAGAGAGAGAGAGAGAGAGAGAGAGAGAGAGAGAGGAGGGACATATAGCCGGTCGGGCATCGCCAGGGGAGCAAACTTTAATCTAATTCTATCTCCTTTTAGAGTTGAAAGGTTTTATTTTTGAGTCGTGGCGTAAAATCTAAAAAGAAAAAAAAAGTCATTTCTCAGCCCATAAAACTCTCTCTCTCTCTCTCTCTCTCTCCAAAATTTTGTACTTGAAATAGACAAGGAGAAGAGAGGTCTCATTTAACAGGTTTTAACTTAGATCTCTCTCTCTCTCTCTCTCTCTCTCTCTCTCTCTCTCTCTCTCTCTCTCTCTCTCTCTCTCTCTCTCAAACACTTTTCTAGTGGAAACAGACACGGAGAAATTATGTCTCGTTTTACAGTCATTAACTATAGATCTCTCTCTCTCTCTCTCTCTCTCTCTCTCTCTCTCTCTCTCTCTCTCTCTCTCTCTCCATTTTTCTTTCTGTTTAAGTCTTCCAACATTCTCCGTGTAAATTATAACCGTATAACCTCCTTACATAAATTTACATTTATCTTCCTATTTTTAAATCTTGGAAACTAGAGGGGATAAACTATGCATTTAATTCGTTCACTAATTAAAACAAAACAAAATAAAATAATTCTAGCAACAAAATTAAATCATTAATTATCTTATTATTTTATTTTATTTCATTACTTGAATTCTTTTATCTTATTTTATTTCTTAAATAATTTTATTTTGATTATTTTATTAAAATTAAATAATTCAAGAAAATAAAATAAAATAATTCAAAAAATTAAATAAAATCATTCAAGTGATGGAAAAAATAAAATAGTTCAAGTAATAAAATAAAAAATAATTCGATAAATAAAATAAAATAATTCGAGAAATAACATAAGACAAAATAATTCAAGTAAAAAAATAAAATAAAATAACCCAAGTAATAAAATAAAATAATTCAAGTAATAAAATAAAATAAAATAAAATAACCCAAGTAATAAAATAAAATAATTCAAGTAATAAAATAAAACAACATAAAATAACCCAAGTAATAAAATAAATAAAATAATTGAAGGAATAAAAAAATAAAATAATCCAAGGAATTAAATAAAATAAAATATTTCAAGTAATAAAATCAGATAAAATAACCCAAGTAATAAAATAAAATAAAATAATATAATTCAAGTACTGAAATAAAGTCAAATAATTCAAGTAACAAAATAAAATAAAGTAATTCAAGTAATAAAATAAATTAATACACGTA
>NC_089765.1:18556320-18561320 GCF_040412425.1 Macrobrachium rosenbergii | reverse complement strand
AGAAAAAGACATAGAGAAAGAGAACGATAATGATGAGAAAAAGAACTTGCAACGGGGGAGAGAGAGAGAGAGAGAGAGAGAGAGAGAGAGAGAAGAGAGAGAGAGAGAGAGAGAGAGAGAACAATAATGGCCAAGGAAATCTGTAACGAAAACCAAAACGAACGAATAGGCACGATTACCGAAGACCACACTCTTGAGAGAGAGAGAGAGAGAGAGAACTATTCCATTCGGGACCATGCGCCCTGTCTTCTCCAAGGCCAGGGACACACCAACAAACAAACAAACAAACACACACAAACACGACAGGTGTTGGGAGTAACATTACCTTGGGAGTTCAGGGGCCAGCTAGGGTGGAGAGGGGACGGGACCTAAAAAGAGAGAGAGAGAGAGAGAGAGAGAGAGAGAGAGAGAGAGAGAGAGAGAGAGAGAGAGAGAGATCTGACAGTCAACAGATTAAAATAAATTAAATTAATTAGACGTACGTAGAGAGCAAGTCTAATAGACAGTTAGACGGGCAGTTGCATAACGATACGGATGATGAATGGGGGGCCATAGATTGGGCACTGGGTATGGCCCCAAGGACGGCGCCCCGCAAAAAAATAGGTTAGACGGACAAGATACAGAAAAGAACAATTATGTCTAGCCATGGCTGAAAAAACTAAAACACTAAAATTAAATAGAAAAAACTAAAGCACTAACCAATTAAATAGAAAAACTAAAACACTAAGTAATTAAAAAGAAAAAAATACAACACTACTTAAATAGAAAAAACACTAAAATACTAATTAAATAGAAAAAACTAAAACACCAACCGATCAAACAGAAAAAAAACTAAAGCACTAACTAATTAAATAGAAAAAACTAAAATACTAATTAAATAGAAAAAGTAAAACGCTACTTAATTAAACATAAAAACTATACACTAACTAATTAATAGGAAAACTAAAACACTACCTAATTAAACAGAATAAACTAAAACACTAATTAATTAATAGAAAAAACTAAAACACTAGCTAATTTAACAGAATTAACTAAAACACTAACTAAATATAAAAAAATAACCGCTAACTAATTAAATAGAAAAGAAAACTAAAACACTAATTAAATAGAAAAACTAAAACACTAATTAAATAGAATAAACTAAAACACTAATTATATAGAAAAACTAAAACACTAATTAAATAGAAAAAACTAAAACACTAATTAAATAGAATAAATTAACACATTACCTAATTATATATAAAAACTAAAACACCAATTAAATATAAAAACACTAAAACACTAATTATATATGAAATTGTAAAACACTAATTAAACAGAAAAAAGTAAAACACTAAATAAACAGAAAAACTAAAACACTAATTAAATATAAACACCAAAACACTAATTAAACGAAAAAAGTAAAACACTAATAAAATGAGGGAAACTAAAACTAATTAAATAAAAAACTAAAACAGTAACTAATTAAATAGAAAAATCTAAAACGCTTACTAGTTCATTAGGAAAAAATTAAAACACTAATAATCGATATCAGATATTAATATTAGACTTATATAATTCATCCTCTCCCCAGGAACTAGAATTCGCTTTATAGAACATATCCTTTGAGTCCTAGGCGATATCCTTCCAGTCCTATGCAAATCCTTTCAGTCCTATGCGATATCATTCGAGTCCTGTGCAATATTCTTCGACTCTTATGCAAATCTTCCAGTGCTATGCGATATTCTTCCAATCCTGTGCAAATCCTTCCAGTCCTATGCAAATCCTTCCAGTCCTATACAATATCCTTCCAGTCCTATACAATATCCTTCCGGTCCTATGCAAATCCTTCCAGTGCTATGCGATACCCTTCCAGTCCTATGCGATATCCTTCCAGTTCGATGTCCTTCCAGTCCTATGCAAATCCTTCCAGTCGCATGAGATAATCTTCCAATCCTGTGAAAATCCTTCCAGTCCTATGCGATATCCTTTCAGTCCTATACAATACCCTTCCAGTCTTATACAATAACCTTCCAGCCCTAAGCAAATCCTTCCAGTCCTATACAATATCCTTCCAGTCCTATACAATATCCTTCCAGTCCTATGCGATATCCTTCGACTCCCATTGCCAGAAGTCTCCTCTTGAGACGGGGTCCCAAGTGCCGTTGCCCGTGGCGTGCCCCAAGGTGAGCGAGTTGCAAACAAAAGATGTGGGTGGCGGGCAGTCCTTCGGAAGACGGCGATGCCCCTGGGCACGTTAGGGGCCCCGAAAAGGGGTATGAGCGACACGACGTTTTGAGAGGGATGTTTCTTTCCTTTTAAACACACACACATATATATGTATATATTATATATGCACGTATATTATATGTATTATATATAATGTATATTACATATATATTATCTATATTGTCTCGAGGTGTGTGTGGGTCCCGCCGCCTGTGTTTATGTAAATTGATTTTTTTTATTTGAATACTTTTTGCATTTGTTATGACGCCACTTTTCAGTGTTTATTTCTGGTTACCAGCTTCTCTTGTCTTTGTTGCATTGTTGCATAAGCTTATTCGCATCTTGCGTTGCATTCATTATGTCAACACTTTTAAACGTGATATTTTTTTGTTGTTGTTGTCCAGTTCTAGTCTGTGTTGCATAAGCTTATGCGTTTGTATCATATAATGATTTTTTCTTTCAATACCCAAACATGTTTTACATAACCAGCAATTTTTTTGCTATGACATTATGAGTATAGATAGATAATTTATGTTTGTGTATGCATGCATGTATGTATGTATGTATGTATGTATGTATGTATGTATGTATGTATGTATGTATGTATGTGTGTATATATATATATAAATAAATAAATAAAATATATATATATATATATATATATATATATATATATATATATAATGTATGTATAATTACTAACAGGACCTCATGGAAACTGGTAGGTATCTACCTGGAGGTAATTATTCAATAAATCCAGTCTCAATGAGCTCCTGTTACTAACTGTATTAATGTACAGATAAGTAAGTGATAAGTTGATATATATATATATATATATATATATATATATATATATATATATATATATATATATATATATATATATATATATATATATATATACACAGAAATTATTTGCAATATTCAACGGTAACTACTCAAGACTCATAATGTAACAGCCACAAAAACCTGTTAGTAACATAAAAGTAATACCAAAATAACTAACGCATAATTAAACAGAGAAGCAAGAAAACATTGTGTGATACAAAGCAAATGAGCTTATGCAACAAGAGATGAAACCGGTAAAAAAAAAAAAAAAGTTAAAAAGTATTTACATAACGAATGCAATATAATAAGATACAAATAAGCTTACGCAACAAAGAGAAGAAAAACCTGTAAAAATAAAACCCACTTTTAGAAGTGGCGGCAAAATAAATTAAAAAAAGATTCAAACGCAAACAAAAAACAAGTAAAAGATGCGTCCAAGTTTCTTCAGCGCAGTCGAGTTTTCTGTACAGCGTACAATCAAGGCCACCGAAAACAGATCTATCTTTCGGTGGTATTGGTATGATGCTGGATGAGCCGCGGGCCATGAATCTCTAACCACGTCCCGGTGGTGGCATGTTCTATATCGCTGCCAGATGCACGATCAAGGCTAGCTTCAACCTTTAAATAAAATAACAACTACTGAGGCTAGAGGGCTGCAATTTGGTATGTCTGATGATTGGAGGGTGGGTGATCAACATACCAATTTGCAGCCCTCTAGCCTTAGTAGTTTTTAAGATCTGAAGGCGAACGGACAGACAAAGCCGGCACAATAGTTTTCTTTACCAGAAAACTAACAAGTTTACATATCGCTACAGTGATCTAAATCTGTCTAGCCTGCCAACACTAACGTCACTGTATGACGCTGTGACAACGACAACAAAGATACCGTTGTCACAAGAGTCCTCAGTGTTGTCAGCAAACGCCCTTAAACATAACATAAAAACAAACCTCTCCACAGAGGAGAAAAAAAAAAAAAACTAACCCCTTCTACGATATTAAAAATGAATCCTTTGGGGTGAAATCTACCGCAGACCTACAAACGGGGAGGGGTAGTTCTCTCTCTCTCTCTCTCTCTCTCTCTCTCTCTCTCTCTCTCTCTCTCTCTCTGCTGGTATTTTCTTACTTTCCCCTGAACCCGAGTCGGGAATGCAACTGGTGGCATCAAGTTTATGAACCCCAAAAGGGATTGCGAAAAACGTGATGGACTGGATGCTGGTGAGAGAGAGAGAGAGAGAGAGAGAGAGAGAGAGAGAGAGAGAGAGAGAGAGAGAGAGAGAGAGAGAGAGAGTTGTAAAAGGTATTTAAATACTTGGGGTGAAATAGAACAGAACGCAATCAATAAAAGGTACCGGGTATATATTTGAAAAGCGAGAGAGAGAGAGAGAGAGAGAGAGAGAGAGAGAGAGAGAGAGAGAGAGAGAGAGAGAGAGAGAGAGTAGGTATTCAAATACCTGGGGAGAAATAGAACAAAACGCAATCAATAAAAGGTACCGGGTATATATTTGAAAAGCGAGAGAGAGAGAGAGTTGTAAAAGGTATTCAAATACTTGGGGAGAAATAGAACAAAACGCAATCAATAAAAGGTACCGGGTATATATTTGAAAAGCGAGAGAGAGAGAGAGAGAGAGAGAGAGAGAGAGAGAGAGAGAGAGAGAGAGAGAGAGAAAAGAAAGGGGTTGCAGCTAGGAGCCGAGGACACGCTGCAAAGAACTTTAAGTAATGCCTACAGTGCGCCGCATGAGGTGAAATGACGGCACTACCCCCCTACGGGATATAAGTAACATGACCTCAGTAAGATGACAAAGTATACGTACTGAGCGCTCTAAGAATAACTTACGACCCCAACAACTAAATAACCACAATTACAATGACAGCGCGATTAATTACACTCATCTCAGGTTGTTGACTTCACTGAGGCAGCATCAATAACACTGAGCTGAATACAATAACAATGACTTACCATT
>NC_089765.1:18546320-18548820 GCF_040412425.1 Macrobrachium rosenbergii | reverse complement strand
AGAGAGAGAGAGAGAGAGAGAGAGAGAGAGAGAGAGTCATATATAAAATGTATAGACTAAAATGTAAGTGGATATTAAACTGTGATACATTGAGAGGAGAGAGAGAGAGAATCATCTAAAACTATATTAGCAGGCATTTCAAGCTATTAATTAGTGTACGGACTAAATGTATGTGGATACTGACCTATGATACATTGTGTTTATGAGAGAGAGAGAGAGAGAGAGAGAGAGAGAGAGAGAGAGAGAAAATCACATATAACTATATCAGTAAGCATTTCGTGTTATTGTTTAATGTACAGACTAAAATGTATGTGGATATTAACCTACGATACATTGTGCTTATGGAGAGAGAGAGAAGCATAAACTGTTAGGCATTCATTTGTAAAGTTTAGTTATACAGTTTTGCCGGTCCCTCTCTCTCTCTCTCTCTCTCTCTCTCTCTCTCTCTCTCTCTCTTCCAAGCCTAAATTGAGAAAGAAAACATCTCATTATCTCGAAGTTCCCAAACTACTCAACTCATAACATGACGCCGATCCTATTTTCGCAACTAGATGAAAACAGTGGGTTATATTCACACGTTATCACAATAGCCTCAATTCACTTTATTATTATTATTATTATTATTATTATTATTATTATTATTATTATTATTATTATTATTATTATTATTATTTATTAGATTTAATAATTTAATTGCTATAATTTAATTTTGTAATAATATTATTATTATTATTATTATTTTATTATTATTATTATTATTATTATTATTATTATTATTATTATTATTATTATTATTATAAGATACATAAAATAATGATAATAAAACGCCAAAAATTCGCAAATACCCTCAGTCTAATTATAATAATAATAACTTCCGAATGCCTTCAGCCTGATGATAATAATAATAATAATAATAATAATAATAATAATAATAATAATAATAATAATAATAACACCAAAAATTTCAAATGCTCTTCAGCCTGATAATAATAATAATAATAATAATAATAATAATAATAATAATAATAATAATAATAATAATAATAATGAGGACAGGAATACCAGTCATAATAATAATAATAATAATAATTATAATTATAATAACATCAATTCCGGAGAGTCCTTCTTCCCTTTGCAATGGCAATCACAGGTCATTAGAGTCGTCGGGGAATTGACCTGATAAAAGATGGCAAATGACCTCTCCTTATTACGAGGCATTAAATGCTAATCGCCTTACGTACCTGATCCCTGCCTCTCTCTCTCTCTCTCTCTCTCTCTCTCTCTCTCTCTTGCTGGCTCACGATGATTGCTGGCTGTCGCAGTCTGAATTTGCATTTTAATGTATGCTGATTATTGCTCGAGATGAAGATGAATTTTCGTTTTAATATAAATGTACTAATATATATATATATATATATATATATATATATATATATATATATATATATATATATATATATATATATATATATATATATATATATATATATATATATATATATATATATATATATATATATATATATATATATATATAGAGAGAGAGAGAGAGAGAGAGAGAGAGAGAGAGAGAGAGAGAGAGAGATAGTACATTTCTTTTCCCTCCTTCGAACTGGTGGATCCAAACAGTTGAAGAACTGTTGTTATCAGGAAACATTTTTTGGGGGGTGAGGTTGCTAGCCCCATGGCCTTTACTCCACAGATATGCACGGCGGCAACCTTGTCCCAAATGACTTTCTAGGAGGAGAAATACTGACTGTATGTATGTGTTTGTTTATATGTTATATATGTATATATGTATATATATATATATATATATATATATATATATATATAATGTATGTATATATATATGTATATATACATATAAAATATGTATACATATATATAATATATATATATATATATATTTTATATACATATATATATGTATACTGTATATATATATATATATATATATATATATATATATATATATATATATATATATATATATATATATATTACAAACACAAACGAGTATATAATACAATATTCAATTATTATGAATAATGACAATAAAAGCTTTATATTTACAGATCCACACAATTACACACAAACAAATGCCCACGAATGATTCTAACACACAATACAAAAGTCACACACAAAAAAAAAACACTGTTACATGTTTTAAAAGTACATAACAAATGCATTTGTTCCTAGCCTTGGTTCTAGGAGAGCGAGTGATTTTTAAAAGTGCTGGCTGGTTGAAACACCTCTCTCTCTCTCTCTCTCTCTCTCTCTCTCTCTCTCTCTCTCTCTCTCTCTGCTCTCTCTTTGAACTAAAAGGATATTGAATAGAAAAAGATATAAAACAATATTGTGAACTAAAAGGATATTATAATATAAAATATATATATGTATATATATATATATATATATATATATATATATATATATATATATATATATATACAGGTTAAGCACATTAGAACTTTAGAAAACTAATGAAATAACTACA
>NC_089765.1:18533820-18541320 GCF_040412425.1 Macrobrachium rosenbergii | reverse complement strand
ACATACATACGCATACACACACACATACACACGAACAAACAAATCTCAAGGACCGACCGGACAATGACTTCTCTCTTTTTTTTTTCTTAATGGCTGCTTAAAACATGTTTGTTGACCAACACCAAACGTTTACCTAACCCCCCATCCAACCCACACACAACCTAACCACCTCACCTCTCAGAAACAAACCTCTAAAACCTCCCCCTCCTTTCCCCCCAACCCCCACAAATCCCTAGACAATCCTTCCCTCCAACAATCCGTCATCTTGTTCCATTGGCTAGTGGGATCCTACGCTCCAACTAGCCTTCTGTACCATTGGCTAATAAGCGTTTGCATTCCTCCCACCTACACCCTCCCCCCTACACACACACACAAGCTACACTACTACACCTGAACAGACAACTTCTGAGGCAGCAACAGTCACCACAGAACAGTTCCACCAGACCTCAAAGACAGATTTAACAGACCGCACGAGTAGGAAGTCGTGAGACAGGACTTCGAGAAATCCTGCTGGACAATGTTTTCAGTTTTGTCTTGCGCCTAACAAGCCGTTTCTCTCGTGATAATTAAAATAGTAATAACAAGAGTTAATTTTCATCTCCATAATAGTGAAGACAGTAAAAGAAAATTATAATCGATTTGCGTCTTCATAATAATGAAGAGACAGTAATAAAAAAACTTAAGAGAAACTTGTTTGCATTTTAGTTTAATTGGGATTAAATGTTTGATAATGAAATTAGTAATAATACGAGTCATTTTCGGCTCCCAAATAATAAACAAAGTAATAAAAAATTATGGAAACGTTTGTATTGTTAAACTGTAACTAAATGGCCTTGATAATGAAAATTGTAATAGCATTACTGATTTTCGTCTTCACAATAATGAAGATAGTAATGACAAAATTATAGAAACTTGTTTTGTATTGTTAGTTTAATTGTAATTAAATGCGTACACTACAATATTTGTACTATGACATTTTTATACCTTTTTTAAATAAGATTTTAACATTAACATCATTGCTTGTTTGTTTCCAAATTTTAGAGAATCGTGTCATTATGAGATGTGGTTAACATTAACGCAGCTTCAACGATTCTGTATTAGGAGAAGAGAGAGAGAGAGAGAGAGAGAGAGAGAGAGAGAGAGAGAGAGAGAGAGAGAGAGAGAGAGAGAGAGAGAGAGAGAGTGGAAAAAATAAGGTATACTGATACGGCTACCTCGACAAGCAACTACCAATTTAAGTTCAAATTAAATGAAGACTTTAAACAGCAGGAAAATGCAGCCAAGAATAATGGAAAAAACAATAATTAAAAACAAAAATTACTTTTTAAACAAAACAGAAAACGATAAAAGCAAAAGACATTCGGACTCGTCACTACCACAAAGATCGTCCAACTTTAAGTAGCAAAAAAAAAAAAAAAAAAAAATTAAAATAAAAAAATAAAATTAAAATAAAAAAAGCTTCAGTTGCTGCCACCCCCTCCCCACCCTCCTGTCCTGAATCTTGTCCAAAGACGAACACAAAGAAAAGTATAAGAGAAAAAATTCCTCAAAAAAAGAAAATAAGTTGAAAAGAAAAATGAGGGAAGTCTTTCTGTTTAAACATCGACAACATTCGCCTAATTAATGCTAATTAAGGACGGCGGGTAATTTTATAAATAGCCTTCCAACTTCGTCGTCGGTTCCATATTGAGAGAGATTTTTTTTCAATAAGGAGAGAAATCAAAGGGACAGCGAATTAGGTTGGTTGGTTTTGATAAATAATGGCAGCTTTATGCTAGCACGGAAACTTGCATAATAGTAATTGATGTAGACCTTTGGACTCGGATTATCCACCCGATTTGTAAATGAAAATTCACTTAACTTCTGTCTTAAAACAAGGCAGCTTTATGCCATCACAGAAACTTGCATAATGGTAATTGGACAAAGAGGTCTCATGTAGACCTCTGGACTCGGATCATCCAACCGAGATGTAAATGAAAAATTAAGATCACTCTTGTCTTACGTGATTCTAATTTTGCCACAATATTTGTTCTCAAAAATGGCCATGATTATTGTGAATGATTTCCATCATTTACAAAATCAATTACACTTTATATTATCGGAAATGGTAAGAAAATGGAACTCTTCTTTTACTTCTATTTTTCCCAAGCCTTACAACCTTCGCATTAAAAACATAAATCATAATATTTACAGTAACCAGGAACGAAGGTGGTACTGCGAGCATTATGCAAATTTATAAACAAAACATTTCAAATCACAAAAACACATATCAAACGAAACATCTGGCTCAATGTGTGTGTGTGTGTGTGAGAGAGAGAGAGAGAGAGAGAGAGAGAGAGAGAGAGAGAGAGAGAGAGAGAGAGAGAATTTTTAATCTTTAATTTTCCCAACTTTCTCAACAATGTACTATACACAACATCATTCAAAAGGTATCCAAAAAGATCCCTTTAAGAGAGAGAGAGAGAGAGAGAGAGAGAGAGAGAGAGAGAGAGAGAGAGAGAGAGAGAGCAAGTCTCCAAAAGCACTCCCTCACACAGAATGGCCCCACAGACCCCCAAAACTGTACGTATTCCTGCAACATCCCAATTCATTTGGAGCTAATGGCATCAGGACACGCAAAGTTGTGTGAGCGAAAGGACTGCATTATGTGTTATGCATTTTCGAGGCTTGGACCAAGCGAAAGTAGGTACGTCGCGTTTACATGCCAGGTGTATGCAGATTCAAAATTCATACACACGCACACGCACACACACACACACATATATTATATATATATATATATATATATATATATATATATATATATATATATATATATATATATATATATATATATATATATATATATATATATAATGTGATTTTATAATTGCTACCTTCAGTTTTCCTCAGTAAACATATTTAATTTACTTCTTTACCTTTCATTTATCAATCCTTTTTCTATAAGGTATATACTTAGTTAGCTTGACCTCATAATTTTGACTGACTTATTCCTCCTAATAAATAAATAAATAAATAAATAAATAAATAAGTAAGTAAGTAAATAAATAAATAAATAAATATATATATATATATATATGTGTGTGTGTGTGTATACATACTGTATAGATACGTATAAAATACTATATAATTAACTGTTATAATTCGATGCTGTACGCATACAACAACGCTCATGAATACAATTAAACAACTACTAATATAAGATAAAAAGTAATTTTCTATCCAAAAGCTATGATTGCATTTTAGGAAACAAATAAATATAAACATTCTGACACAATCGTTCAAGATACCATATGGACTTAGAATAATTATAAATATGAAAATATAAAAATGATAAATAAAATAGGACTTCAAAACCACTTTCTCTCCCTCAATATCTCTCTCTCCTTTTTTCTCTCTCTTCTCTCTCTCTCTCTCTCTCTCTCTCTCTTCTCTCTCTCTCTCTCTCTCTCTCCTCTATCTCTCTCTCTCTTTTCTCCCCTCAATCTCTCTCCCTCTCCTTTTTTCCTCTCCTCTTTCTCTCAATCTCTCTCTCTCTTTCTCTCCTTCAATCTCTCTCTCCCTCTTTCTCTCCCTCAATCTCTCTCTCTCCATCCAACTGTGGATATTTGCGAGCCATAACGATGACTTCTGAGACATTTATTGTCTATCCCACTCAAGGAATCTTTGCAAGTTTGTTAAGACTCTCTCTCTCTCTCTCTCTCTCTCTCTCTCTCTCTCTCTCTCTCTCTCCACGAATTATATCAACTCTGAGATGTTGGTGGGCCAACATTAGCAAATTGGTTGTGTCAACTTGTAATTCACCGGATGTATTATTTTTTATTTTTATTTTTATTTTTTATATATATATATATATATATTTTTTTTTTTTTTTCCATTTCATTTGGGCGTTTCATTAAATTGGTTCTGGGAGAAGATTATCGCTTGTGAACAAACATAATAGCTGATGTAATAATAATAATAATAATAATAATAATAATAATAATAATAATAATAATAATAATAAAAATAATAATAATAATAACTGTAAACAAGGAAACATTATTATAAATAATAATCCATAAAATCGTGGGGAAAGTATAAATAATCTGCTAATATATAAAGTATAAAATATTACAAAATAATTTATCCACAACAAGAAAGAGTATAAATAATAATCACAAAATTGCTGGAAAAGGCATAAATGTTTGTCTATACAACAAAATAATTACAATACAAAAATATTCAAACGGAAAGATATAAAAAATTATAAGGAGATGGGAGGAAGGAGGGGGAGGGGGATGGGGAGGGGGGGGAGGGGGTAGGAGGAGGAAGGGGTTGGGATAAAGGAAAGAGGGGGGTGAGGAAAGAGAAAAAAAAAACACGCTTCTAAGGGTGCTAAAAAGTCACGTCCGCGAAGGACAATTTTTTTCCTAATTTTTTTTTTTTTATAGCAATAGGCATTCAACTGTCCCAATAGTACGGACAAAGGAACCAGCCCCCCTTGAATAGACATTCTTCCGTGAACTGAAATACACGTCTGATTGGGAATCAAAGAAAACGAGAGAAAATAAGAGAAAAAATAAAGAACAAAAAGTAAGAGAAGAAAGAATGATAATCTTGTTCTACGGACAGACTCTTTCCACTACTAGGCCATAGTAAGCGACCTCGAGAAAGATTGACAAGTCTATCTGAACGCACGAGTGGCTCCTCTCTCTCTCTCTCTCTCTCTCTCTCTCTCTCTCTCTCTCTCTCTCTCTCTCTCTCTCTTCGCGGAACCCGCTACAAAAATCTCGAAGTTTGTAGCAACTTTCTGAGACATCTATACAAAGTTTTCCCCTACCAAGTATGTGCACTCGTTCTAGTGTACATTTATATGTATATTATATATATATATGTGTGTATATTATATATATGTATATGTAAATAAATATATGTATATACATTATATATATATATATATATATATATATATATATATATATATATATATATATATATATATATATATATATATATATATATATATATATATATATATATATATATAATATATATATATATATATATATCCAATAAAATTCTTAATTGTTTTCATCGATCCCGAACTAGATACGGGTATTCGGTTGTCCGCCCGACTGACCTCTGAATTATATAAAACCTGTATTTGCTTTTCACACAAACACCTCTTCTTTATTCTATTCCACATCTCTTCCATCCTTCATTTGCTTTCCCCAAACACTCTTTCAAATCTCTTCCCAAAATTCCAGGAAAAGGATTTGCATCTTCGCTCAAACCCCGTCTGAAGAAGGGGGAGGAGGAGAAGAAGAAGAAGAAGAAGAAGAAGAAGAAGAAGAAGAAGAAGAAGAAGAAGAAGAAGAAGAAGAAGAAGAAGAAGAGGAGGAGTTCGAGTGAGTGCCGTACAAATGAATGACAGTTTGAAAGACCCAAAAATTGCCGACCACTCAAAAAAAATGATAGGGTGGGGGGTCGAGGGGGCCCCAGGGAGGAAGGATTGGGGGGAGTGCCAAGGGTCCCCTAGGAGAGGGGAAGAATGTACGAATAACACGGTGTCCCTAGGTCTGTTATTGGGTTACTTTCAGTTGGGAAGTTCTATAGAACGGAGATGTCAAGATGCTGAGAAAGAGAGAGAGAGAGAGAGAGAGAGAGAGAGAGAGAGAGAAAAGATTTCTATAGCTCGCCTTCCCCCTCATTGATCATTCGCAACTCGTATCTAGTACGAATATTGTCCACGTATCGTGACAAGAGCAGCAAGTTTTTGGAGAGAGAGAGAGAGAGAGAGAGAGAGAGAGAGAGAGAGAGAGAGAGAGAGAGAGAGAGAGAGTTACAAGGATTATGATGTCTCAAAGACTTATTAGTCCATCGAGGAGACATCATGTGCTCACTTATCTCCAGGAGCAGGTTTTGCTGTTCATTCACAGTGTTTTAATGATTTTGTTTAGCTTTCTTTTAAACTCTTCCTCCACACTGTTGCTGTTGACAACCTCTGGTGACAGTTTATTCCATTTGTCACATATCTTGTATGTGAAGAAGTTCCCACAATGAGATGTGTTGTGAAGAAGTTCTCACAATGAGATGCGTTGTGAAGAAATTCCAACAATGAGATCACAATGTGTTGTGAAGAAGTTCCAACAATGAATGAGATGAGATGTGTTATGAAGAAGTTCCAACAATGAGATGTGTTGTGAAGAAGTTCCAACAATGAGATGTGTTGTGAAGAAGTTCCCACAATGAGATGTGTTGTGAAGAAGTTCTCACAATGAGATGTGTTGTGAAGAAGTTCCCACAATGAGATGTGTTGCGAAGAAGTTCCAACAATGAGATGTGTTGTGAAGAAGTTCCCACAATGAGATGTGTTGTGAAGAAGTTCTCACAATGAGATGTGTTGTGAAGAAGTTCCAACAATGAGATGTGTTGTGAAGAAGTTCCCACAGTGAGATGTGTTATGAAGAAGTTCTCACAATGAGATGCGTTGTGAAGAAATTCCAACAATGAGATGTGTTGTGAAGAAGTTCCCACAATGAGATGTGTTGTGAAGAAGTTCCCACAATGAGATGTGTTGTGAAGAAGTTCCCACAATGAGATGTGTTGTGAAGAAGTTCCCACAGTGAGATGTGTTGTGAAGAAGTTCCCACAGTGAGATGTGTTGTATTTCATCAGCTCTAGTTTCCATCCATTATTTCTCGTCTGGTTTTCGTTTAATGTGAAGAGGTTACTGTCTACTTTTGTTAAGCCTTTCAGTATTTTGAATATTTATATTAGTTGTCCTCGCAATCGTCGTGTTTCTAAGTCATACATGTTCAGGCTCCCTAGAGAGAGAGAGAGAGAGAGAGAGAAGAGAGAGAGAGTTCTATACAGCCAGTCCCCTTAAAATACTACGGTGTACGGTGTATTTTTGTTCTACTGAACTAGCCTTAAAGAGAGAAACAGAAAAATTCTTATACAGCGAGTTTCCTTATATAACAAAGGTGTTTTTTTTCCTAGTGAACTAGCCTTAAGCATCCTCTAAACATACAAATCCAACAAACAAACAAAGACACAAACAAAGTTATTCATAAACAAACAAACGGAAAAAAGCTACTCATAAACAAACAGGCCCTCTGTTAAGTACAAAAATTGGGATCTCAAACACTCAGGAACAGTATTACTGTTATTTTTTTTTTTTTTTACTTCAAGGGGGGTATGGGTTCAAATAAGCCTTTTCTCCGCCACTTACATATCCCGAAGCATTACTCGAATGAGCCATTCTGTGAAAAATTTTCGAGTTTCTCTCTCTCTCTCTCTCTCTCTCTCTCTCTCTCTCTCTCTCTCTCTCTCTCTCTCTCTCTCAGTCCTACAGTTCAACCCAGGCTACTTCAGCGATGGTCCTTCAAGTTATATCAGAGCGATGGATAGGTCTCTCTCTCTCTCTCTCTCTCTCTCTCTCTCTCTCTCTCTCTCTCTCTCTCTCTCTCTCTCTCCTACATTTCAACTTACTCCAAGAATGATCCTTCTGGTTAT
>NC_089765.1:18526320-18528820 GCF_040412425.1 Macrobrachium rosenbergii | reverse complement strand
CTATATCGTTGCCAGACGCACGATTAGGGCTAACTTTAACCTTAAATAAAATAAAAACTACTGAGGCTAGAGGGCTGCAATTTGGAGGGCAGATGATAAACATATCAATTTGCAGCCCTCTAGCCTCAGTAGTTTTTTTAAGATCTGGGGGCGGACGGAGAAAAGTGAGGACAGGAAAAAGTGCGGACGGACAAAATCGGCACAACAGTTTTCTTTTACAGAAAACTAAAAACACGAGCAGAAACAAATAAGAGAATGAATATGACCGTGGCCACACCCACTATGCTCCAGGGGCGTGACAGAGTCATTCGAAGCTTCTACAATAGGCATTCTACTTCGGCCCTCCATAACGCTTTTCAAAAGGTGGACGGCAGACATAAAAGGAATGCCTTGTTGAATGGTCTGAGCACGGATGGAAAAATCGAAACAGTCTCTCTCTCTCTCTCTCTCTCTCTCTCTCTCTCTCTCTCTCTCTCTCTCTCTCTCTCCTTGGACGGTTTCGAAGATGGGAATATATTTGAAATGAATTACCCGGTACTATTATTCCTCACTCTCTCTCTCTAGCCAGTTTCGAAGGTGGAAATATATTTGAAATCAATTACCCAGTACTAATATGCCCCTCTCTCTCTCTCTCTCTCTGCCTCTCTCTCTCTCTCTCCTCTCTCTCTCTCTCTCTCCTTGGACGGTTTCGAAGATGGGAATATATTTGAAATGAATTACCCGGTACTATTATTCCCTCACTCTCTCTCTCTCTCCTTAGCCAGTTTCGAAGGTGGAAATATATTTGAAACAATTACCTGGTATATATGCCTGCTCTCTCTTCTCTCTCTCTCTCTCTCTCTCTCTCTCTCTCTCTCTCTCTCTCTCTCTCTCTCTCTCTCTCTGACTGAAGATGGGAATATATTTGAAATGAATTCGGTACTAATCTCTCTCTCTCTCTCTCTCTCTGTGTGTGTGTCACTGCTTCGCCGTGCTTAGTATCCTGCCCTGGGGATCAAAGAGTTTTGTATATAGTTTGAGGAAGTAATTAGTATCCTAATTAATGGTAGGTCGCGAATAGCTCGGTAGATATACTATAGTAGCACCCAATACTGAATAGTCGAGTTCATGAAGGTACAGAAAACGTCATTCTATCATTCAACTTCTTGTTTACGAGGGAAAGCACTCGACAGGTTCTGTCAAACACTGCTTAGAACACTACTGTCTGTCCATATACGACCTAAGACGGACTGCAAAGCGTCGCGTACAGTACCAGTAACTAAAACTACTCCTTAATCTACCCTTCCCTTTATCAAGTTAATTTAAAAAAAAAAAAAAGGATTTCCAACAAAAAGGCGGAAAACAACAGAACATTTTGGGCGCATGGATGACAGACGATTCAATCGACCAGCGGAAAGACAACGAATACTTTTGAAAGAACGACCACCGCACATTCCTTTTGGAATCAACAAATAAACATAAATAAAACGTTCCGCCATCGAACAACGCATTGTCATTGTTTATCACAAGCGGTAATGTGGGTCATGAAACTTCAAATGTAAATATTACTCACGTTGCGTACTATTACAGCAGTTGTCAGGTAAACACATTACTCCTGCTTTGCACAAACACTCGTATGTGCTTTTTCAGTATAATGTGGTGGTGGGGGGTTTCGGGTATTTACATTGTATAAAGTTGCTTCACATTGGTCCTAATCCATCCTGGCTTCTGACCACCTGAGTCAACTGACTATCACGTACATAATTTTCTGGTTAGGTTAACAAAAGTAACACGAGTCTTAGAGTACACGACTGATCTTGGGATGGCCACAGATGTAAACATATTGTTAATGGGACACACACACACATACATACATACATACATACATACATGTTTCTCTCTCTCTCTCTCTCTCTCTCTCTCTCTCTCTCTCTCTCTCTCTCTATATATATATATATATATATATATATATATATATATATATATATATATTATATATATATAAATATATATACATATATATGTATATATATGGTGTATGTGTGTGTCTGTGTGCATGTTATATATGTATGTATGTATGGAGAGAGAGAGAGAGAGAGAGAGAGAGAGAGAGAGAGAGAGAGAGAGAGAGAGAACCACCCTACCCAGTCAGCCCAACACGCCGCATTCCAGAGCCTCGCCAAATACCACCCAGAGAGAGAGAGAGAGAGAGAGAGAGAGAGAGAGAGAGAGAGAGAGAGAGAGAGAGAGAAACCAACCTCCCATACCACCATGATACCACCTCTCCACCTAAATTAACAAAACAACAAATAGCAGACGGGATGGGGAATATGTTGGGGAGATTGTGGATGGGGGTCAGGTGATATTCTAGATAGGGGTTTGTGGTTTGGGTGATATTGGATGGGAGATTTCTAAATAAGCATTTAGGAGTTGGGGATATGGGACGGGATTTTTTGTGGATGGGCATGGGATGAGGGTTTTTGTGGATGGGATGTAGGATGGGTTTTTTTGTGGATGGGAT
>NC_089765.1:18506320-18521320 GCF_040412425.1 Macrobrachium rosenbergii | reverse complement strand
AACCAACGATACAAATTAATTACGGAATAATTCAATTAAATATCACCTTAAATTTAAAAGAATTATAAGAATACAAAAAGAAAAAGATCAAACATAAGAGGAGAAATATCAGCAACAATCACAAAATTCGCAGAATAAAAAAATATCAAAATTGAATAAAGATAAAAAGATACATTTTCCAAGGACAAAAACACCAATAAAATTCAATGTAAAATCAAGATATAAAAAAAACACAAATACTTAAAAAAAAAACCTAACACTCCAAATTCACTAAACAAAACAAAAACAAAAAAACAAACAAGAAACCATCAACGGACACACGAAAAAACCCCAGACACTCAAAATAAAGAGACTCTCTCAAATAAGACAGAAAGTAACAGCGCCATACAAAGATATTCATGACAGCCAGTCAGTCACCCGAGACCTCTCTCAAGACGCCGACGACCTGTGGCTTCACGAGGGGGAGGGGGAGGAGAGGGGGGTATCTTGGCATGGGTAGGGGAGGGATGGGCAGGGTTCGGGCAAGAGGAGGAGTGGGAGTGGGAGTTGGAGGTGAGTGAGAGGAGTAGTGGGAGCTGGAAGCTGGGGTGAAAGAGTAGGAGAGGAAGATGGAGTATCAGGAGTAGGAGAAAGGGGGAGGGATAAGGTTTAGGCAAGAGGAGGAGTGGGAGTGAGAGGAGGAGGGGGAGTGGAGCTGGGATAGGAAGAGGAGGAGGAGGATGAGGAGGAGGAGGGGAGGAGGAGGAGTGGGAGAGGAGGAGGAGGAGTGGGAATTGGAAGTTGGGGAGAAAGAGCAGGAGAGGAAGATGTAGTAGGAGGCGGAGGAGAGGGAGGAGGAGGAGAAGAAGGAATGGGAATGTGAGGAGGAGTGGGAGTTCGAGGGGGAGTGAGAGGAGGAGGAGTGGGAGTTGGAAAATGGAGAAAAAGCGCAATGGAGGTGAGGAAAGAGAGGCAAAGGAGTACACAGAGAGAGGGATGGAGGGAGGGAGGAGGGAGGTGTGAGAAAGTGAGGAGTGAGAGTTGGAGTGGGAGAGTGAGAGGGGAGTAGTGGAGTTGGAAGATGACGTAAGAGAGCAGAAGTGAGGGAGAAGAGGCAAAAGAGTACGAAGAGTAAGAGAGGGAGGAGGAAGAGAGGAAGGAGTAGGAATGTGAGGAGGAGTTGGAGTTGGAGTGGGAGTGAGAGGAGGAGTAGTGGAGTTGGAGGCAAAGGTAGTAGGAAGAGTAAAGAAGGAGGATGAGAGTAAGGAGTGGGAAATGTGAGCAGTAGAGAATCAAGAGGTGGAAGAGGAATGGGAGTTGGAGGGGGGAGTGAGAGGAGTAAATGAAACAGTGAGACCGGGAGATTCGAGGGGGAGAGGCAAGGGGTGGAGGAGTGGGACTGAAAGAAGTGAAGAAGCATGAGACAAGATGCAGAGTAGAAAAAGTAGAAAGTGGGAAAGAAAGGAAGAGTAGGAGTGGGAGTGGGAGGGGGAGTGAGAGTAGGGTGGGAGGGGGGAAAAGAGAGAGTAAATGAAGAATCTGTAGAAAGAAATCAAATGTTAACAACTGTATTCAAGCTGAATTACGTCACTTGTTGCTACAAAATTCCTTGAAACATGAAGATGGTGGGGGGGGGGGGGACTGAGAATGTGGTAGTAAATAAGAAGAGAGAGAGAGTGAATACAGAACAATTCGTTCAGGTTCCAGGTCCCTCAGTGTGAGGCACCTTTGATGTCTCAAATGCATCTTCCAACTATATTTTGCATCTTCAGTCTTGATGGTCTGGGATCATCTTAGATATTTGTGCTTATTCTTAAAACATCTACGCTCACTCCTGTTATGTTCCTCAGATGAGATGGTGAATAGACGCTGGATGCTGGTGCGGGTGGATTAATGTCCTGTGTGTTAATTTTCCTGGTATAGTAAATCTAAGCTTGCTCTTTTTGATAATTTTAGTTCCATGAGTAAGATCTGTTTCCATGCTTGAATTACCAGAGAGTTCTCTTCTCCTTTCAAGAGATATAAAGAGATTGTAGAGAGAGAGAAAGTTTCTATTCTAGAGCAAAGACCTTTGTACAAATTTTTGCAATATCCTTTTGGTAGTATAGACCATAAACATCTACAATATTCAAGAGAGAGAGAGAGAGAAGAAGAAGTTTCTATTAGAGCAAAGGTCAAAATTTTGAATTGGAAGAAGAAACATCTACAACCGTGGTAGTGAAGAAGAAGAAGAAGAAGAAGAAGAAGAAGAGAGAGAGAGAGAGAGAGAGAGAGAGAGAGAGAGAGAGAGAGAGAGAGAGAGACTTCTACTGAAACCTGGTCATTTCACAAAAGGTTTCATGCAGTCAAAACAGTAAATATAATGGCATTATGATCCCTGAAAGCCAAAATAGTAACAGGAGAGAGAGAGAGAGAGAGAGAGAGAGAGAGAGAGAGAGAGAGAGAGAGAGAGAGAGAGAGAGAGTTTCTATAAGAGCAAAGGTCAAAATTTTGAAATGGGTACAAAAAACATCTACAACCGTAAAGATTTCATAATAACAATAACGAAAAAAAAATATATATATATATATATATATATATATATATATATATATATATATATATATATATATATATATATATATATATCATATAACAAAAACTTGAACTCACTCTTTGATAACTGCCATGCCATTCTAACTTTCCAAAACACAACCTTTTCTCCCCTCAGTTCTACACCGGAATCGCCTCCAATTTTCGAAAGTTAAAAGTTTCTCTCGGAGCTTTCATTCATCCGCAGTTCCAAGTCATACTTCTCTCTCTCTCTCTCTCTCTCTCTCTCTCTCTCTCTCTCTCTCTCTCTCTCTCTCTCTCTCAAGTACATTAATCTGTACAAATTTCAATTTCCCGAAAGTTCTGAATTTACACTCGATCAACGTAATCATATTCTCTCTCTCTCTCTCTCTCTAAAAATCTGTACAAGTTTCTTTTCCTCCAAAAGGACTGAACTGATACTCATTAACGTAATCATATATATTATCTCTCTCTCTCTCTCTCTCTCTCTCTCTCTCTCTCAAGTACATTAATCTGTACAAATTTCTTTTCCGCAAAAAGCGTTGAACTGATACTCATTAACGTAATCATATATCTCTCTCTATCATTATTTTCCTGAAATATCACATTAATCTGTGACAAATGTTCTTTTCCAAAAGAGAGAGAGAGAGCAAAAAGAGTTGAACTGATACTCATTAAGATCGGAGGAAAAATAAACACTAGAGAAAGATGTTGTCGAAGAAGGACTCTCTCAGGAAAAAAATATAATTTTTGACATTTGAAATAGGGAACAGTAAAGGTGGGGAGAAATTGACTACATGATAAAAGATGAATAGTGAAAACAGATTGATAAATGATGAATAAAAGAAAGCAATATGAAAGAAAAACCTGGGAATAAAAACAAGCAGAGAGAGAGAGAGAGAGAGAGAGAGAGAGAGAGAGAGAGAGAGAGAGAGAGAGAGAGAGAGAGAGAGAGTACCATTTATGCCCTTTAATACTGAATTCATTTTACCTTTGAGTCACGTATTAGCAACAAAATTGTAACACTATATATATATATATATATATATATATATATATATATATATATATATATATATATATATATATATATATATATATAGTAAAGCTTCAATAAAAACACTTTTTTCCAAACCAAGTTGTGACGACACTAAATAATAATAATAATAATAATAATCAACAGACACTCTATACGTACACACAAGCAATATTTCACAAACCACGTCAATAATAACATTGACCTTGAATAAAAAGTAAAACAATGTGGGAGATAAGGTCACCACCGAAATCCTGTCCCAGTGAATGACCCGGATCGGGCCATCGGAGCTACCAGACACCTGCCCGCGTGACCTTGAATTAGGGCGTCTATCCTAAGCAAGGGCCACCTGGCTCGACCCCCCCCAAAACACGCCCCCTAAGAAGGGGGGTACCTTGGTTGACATGAACTGGCTTTGTAGATGTTACGTAAAAAATAGATGGAAGGAGAGGCGACTGTTGATTAATAATAATAATAATAATAATAATAATAATAATAATAATAATAATAATAATAATAATAATAATAACATTGACTCATTTCGCGGTTGGAAAATGTTATTAGCAAACAAATAATAGTTACAATAATAATAATAATACCTTGGATATTATATATATATATATATATATATATATATATATATATATATATATATATATACATATATACTTTGAGTAACAAATGGGTCAAAAGTAATAAAAAAACCTACTGAGAATATATACCTAAATATCCTGTAATATATATACATAAAAATGTGGCTTTAAACGAACATAAATCACATAGAAATAAAACAGCATGTTATGCCACAGATATATATATATATATATATATATATATATATATATATATATATATATATATATATATATATATATAGTTACATATATATATATACATACACAGAGTGTATGTACGCATGTATACATAAGGGCACTCACATGGCCAAAGAAAAGAGAAAGCGATAACCGAGAAGTCCTGCAGGATCCCACGATCCTATTAGCGACAAGAAGAGGGTGATTGGCCTTCCATCCTAAACTGCGTCTCAACACAGAAGAGAAGGAGGGGGGGGGGCGAGGGAGGGAGGGATTATGGTGTTGGTAGGTAGGGAAGCGCGGGGGGGGGGAGTGAGGAAAGAACCACAACAGAAGCGAGAGTGAAAGAGAGAGAGAGAGAGAGAGAGAGAGAGAGAGAGAGAGAGAGAGAGAGAGAGAGAGGCAAAATAACTAGCTTATTCATGGCGATTTATAAGATTTATAATTGAGAAACTGCAACAAAAAAAAAGGAACAAGAAGAGAGAGAGAGAGAGAGAGAGAGAGAGAGAGAGAGAGAGAGAGAGAGAATAAATGGCTTTTAATGGTGATTTATAAAGAAAAGAACATTTTAAATGGCTTTTAATGGTCATTTATATTTGAGAGACAGCAACGAAGAAAAGAACATTTGAGAGAGAGAGAGAGAGAGAGAGAGAGAGAGAGAGAGAGAGAGAGAGAGAAGAGACCAAGACACCAACAAGGAAAAGGATCTATTTTCATCCTCGTGAGATGAGGATTACCAAACGATTACCCTCCTTGGGATTACCTCGTCGAGGTCCAATGAAAATACTTTCTAATGCTTTCTCTTTCTTCTTGTCCTCTCTCTCTCTCTCTCTCTCTCTCTCTCTCTCTCTCTCTCTCTCTCTCTCTCTCAACAACAACTGCATTCCACGACAGTTGACACACAATTAAGTATCCATTCACTGCTTAGGTCAGCAAAAATATGCTAGATTATAAGGATTGCTACAATCGTGAGCTGAGAGAGAGAGAGAGAGAGAGAGAGAGAGAGAGAGAGAGAGAGAGAGAGAGTAACCAAAGGACACAAGTGCTATAATTGAAGGGAAGCCGCTGTCGATGGTGACTGCGAAATACAAGAGTTAACTTCGTCACAAAACAGGTTTCTCTCTCTCTCTCTCTCTCTCTCTCTCTCTCTCTCTCTCTCTCTAGTGAAGCAATCACCCCCACCGTCCCTCGTCCCTGTGAACTTCCAAGTTACAAAGGACCAGTGGAGGATCGAGTTCAACTAACTCGCGCCCACGGGGTTAGAATTAACCAGTTCCAAAAAAATGAAAACCACAACCTTCCCTTTATTATTCTATATCTATTGATCTACTTATCTATTTACATACACATATGCACAGACACACATACACACACACACACACACACACACACACACATATATATATATATATATATATATATATATATATATATATATATATATACATATATACAATATACACAAACACAGTTATAATACAAGTTTGACAGAGAAACTATAATATTTCACACAATCTCGAGACGCCACGTAAACTACATATAATGAAGAGGCGACGTGACGTGTCTAAACTACACGTAAAAATATTTCGTAATGTAATCTTCCCCTTCTTGGTCATAACCAAGGTCCTTCAAATAATACTCTATTATATTTAAATGACCTTGGTCATAACGTAACTGGAGCGAGAACGCCTGTAGTAATAGTATGCTATGGGTGAAGAAAATGCTGCGTATATAAATTTAACTAACATACGAACAACATTAAAAACGCTCTGATTTAATGCTAAAAGGTCATTTAAGTTCAGCGTTTTCATAAGAAGTGTTTATGAAAAAAATTGTAAAATAATATTTTTTTACCTGAACGACGTAAGAATTATATTTCACAAACAAAAATTGCGAAATGATCAATTTATTTATATTTTTCGTCACTTACAAGTAAGATGAAGTTAATCAACAAAATACCACACCAACTACAAGCATTCTATTTTTATTACTATTCAGAAGATGAACCCTATTCTTATGGACCAACCCAGCAGGAGTCAGTGACTTGAAAGTCAAGTTTCCAAAGAATACGGTGTTCACTTAAGAGAAGCAAAAGAAGGTAATAAGAAACACAAACAGAAGTAATCACTCAATAAAGAAGAAAAACTAAATGAACAAATTAGTAAATAAATAAGAGAAAAATGTATGTAAATTATTAAAATACAAGGAATAGAAACTGAAGATGCATGGGGGACCCTCTCCTTGTGGGAGCCCTGACCGTCCCCTTCCTCCCCAAGGTGGTACCACAACCTCCCTCCCCAATCCCCATATCACATCTCACCCATCTGCTACTGTACAACCCAGAACCGGAGGCAATTCCCACAGAGGTGCTTCTCCATAAACCTGAAGCATCTCTCTCTCTCTCTCTCTCTCTCTCTCTCTCTCTCTCTCTCTCTCTCTCTCTCGTAAGAGGTCCTTAGACAGGGCCAACGGAGCCGTTCTGTCAACGTCCACACGGCGACCTGCTGTTATTTGTTCCCGTTCACGGATATGAAGTGGGAGTCGACTTATAGAAAATGCACAGAAACAGGTATTTATGCATATATAAAAATAATGATATACAGTGATAGACATAAAAGTATAGTCGAAACGTGTGCACTTGTACATAATACTTAAATAAAATATACATCATGAAACGTGTACTTAAATATAATATACACCATGAATGAGACATGTATTTTTTCTACTTTGTCTATGTCTTCATATGACTATGAGCTGAAACAGAGGATATTACTATCATCTTTATAACTACGAAAGCTATTATTATCATCTTTATTATTACTATTATTAATATTATTATAAATAAACACTAGCCTTAGTTCTCTAATAACTTGACTGTTACTATTATTACTATTATATTGTAAGTAAGCACTAGCATTAGTTCTCTAATCACTTGATTGTTACTATTATTACTATTATATAATAGTTAATATTATTATTATTATATTATAAGTAAGCACTAGCCTTAGTTCTCTAACCACGGCGGGTTTGCATCACAACTGGGAAGGAGAATTTCTTCATTCATGTCCTTTTAGGAATTCAAAGCTTCCAGTGGGAAGCATATCAAAACGAAGTTGTGAAATACCAAAAAATTAATCATTCTTAACTTTTCGATTTCCTAACGTATTTTGATATGATTTTCACTGATATGCTATGAAAATCGGTATGGCAAGCTATTTAATTTCCCATTCGGCGTTTCAAGGGATTTCAGTGGAAACCGTACCCAAAATTACTGGAAAAGGTGTGCGTGCGCGTGCTTCTGTGTCTGTGAACCAAGCACTTGCGCCAATAATAATAATAATAATAATAATAATAATTAATTAATTAATGTTGTACATTACATAAGTGACTGAACTCAGGCAAAACCATCAAAAAATCAATAAGGTCTCCGACACTGATGCATGTATGTATGTATGTATGCATGAATAAAACTAAAAATTAAAATGGACATGGAATATTCCACCGCCCAAAACTGACAGCACCCGCTGAAGCCTCTCCTTTCAGTAGTTTTGTCAATGAATGCCACACCCTTTCAGTAGAGGTGGGGTGACAAACCAGATTTCCAATCGCTTGGAGGCTTGCTCCCGCCACATCTCTATTTGTTGGTTTTCTAAAGGCAAGGGTTTGCTTTTTTTCTTTTATTTTGAAATGTGATATATTATCTAATTTTGATAAATAAATAAAAAATAAATATATATATATGCGTGTGTATTGTATATATATATATATATATATATATATATATATATATATATATATATATATATATATATATATATATGTATAATACATTTAATATACGCACATACACTTCAGGTGTACTGGTACCATGTAAATACATTTACATACAAAATCTTCTGTATAAATAAATAAAAGTTACAGATGTAAAACGGCCCCTTTAACAATAGCAACAAAATCCCACAGAGAGAGAGAGAGAGAGAGAGAGAGAGAGAGAGAGAGAGAGAGAGAGAGAGAGAGAGAGAGAGAGAGAGAAATTCACACTCCCAATCAAAACCACACCAGGGGGAAGAGTCATCCAAAACGTAATGGATACAAGGCCAGGTTGCGTAAGTGGAAGACGAGGAAGGAGAAAGAGAAGAGAAGGAATAAAGAGAAGAAAAAGAAGAAGAAAAAAAGGAGGAAGAGAAGAAAAAGTTTGGTGATGAAAACCTTTGCGGTTTCCATTAGTCTTATTTTTTTTTTTTTTTTTTTGTCTTTTGGTATCGCGGTATAATGTTACTTTTTTTTCTTTTTTACTTTTAATCAAGAGAACAGGCAGAAATGTGTTTTGATCCTGACCAAAACGAGTTCAAAATGCGCCGAAATTCTTCGGCGCAATCTAGTATTCTGTACAGCGTATAATGCCAAGGCCACCGAAAATCTTCAGGTGGTCCCGATAATAGTGTATGAGCCACGGCCAGGTGGTGGCCTGTTCTATAGCGTTATCAGACGCACCATTATGGCTAAGTTTAACATCAAATAAAATAAAAACTACTGAGGCTAGAGGGCTGCAATTTGGTATGTTTGATGATTGGAGGGTGGATGATCAACCAACCAATTTGCAGCCCTCTAGCCTCAGTAGTTTTTTAGATCTGAGGGCGGACAGAATCAAACGCGAACGGACAGACAAAGCCGGCACAATAGTTTTCTTTTCAGAAAACTGAAAAACGAAAGTAAAAAATAAATAAATATATAAGCCAAAACACTGACAAATTAATAAAAAATACTATTATTTACAAATTAATTAAAATATTACAGCAACATTAGTTTAACTCAGAGAATCTTAAAGCGAGATGAGAAATTATTAACTGATAAATCAACCAAAAAAAAAAAAATTTAACAAGTCCTTCATAACAAACCGGTATTTTGAAACACTAAAATTAAATTGTGAAAATATACTGGAATGCGAATTGCAATTTTCACCGAGCCTTATGGTTGGGCATACACACGAGCAAATTAATAAAGAGAAGATAGGGAGGTTAATAATAACATTCAACAAATAAAATAATATTATGTATACATTATATACATACATACATACATATATAATATATATATGTATGTACCTATTTAAATATATATACATGTATATATATTTATATATACATATATATATATATATATATATATATATATATATATATATATATATATATATATATAGAGAGAGAGAGAGAGAGAGAGAGAGAGAGAGAGAGAGAGAGAGAGAGAGAGAGAGAGAGAGAGGTCTGACTGTAACTGATACAAACTGAATCAATAGCCCTGACCAAACTGTTTACATAATAAGGCCTTGAATCGATTACCTGGCAGAAGCCATAAAAATCCGCCAATACGAGAATCACACGGAACAGACCCTCCAACAATTACACACACGAAGATGACATACAAAATAACGGTCACTCGAGTTGGGGGGTGTCGAGTAAATTGAATGTCACATTGGCTAAAGACACTAATATTAACAGTAAGAGGATAATGAGTGTGAGAGGGGAAAGACAAGGGGAGTTTGAGAGAGAGAGAGAGAGAGAGAGAGAGAGAGAGAGAGAGAGAGAGAGAGAGAGAGAGAGAGAGAGAGAGAGCGCCTGGCCCCAAGAGCTTGTTATCCCCGTCAACAGCGAACAGTGATCTAGGAACCTGTTCACTGAGGTGTTGAGAGAGAGAGAGAGAGAGAGAGAGAGAGAGAGAGAGAGAGAGAGAGAGAGAGAGAGAGAGCAACCAACTGTCAGGATAAAGGGAATTGGAGGAAAACCATGTGATCTAGGAAAAAAAGGGAATAAAGTTGGGAATGAGGGAATAAGAAGCCTTAAGTGACAGGGAATTAGAGAGTGAACATTTTCATGAAAAGGGAAACAGAATAAGTAATAAATCCCCAGAATTTGGGGAAAGAAGGAAGCATGTAGAGAAAAGAGCTTGAAATTAAAAGAAATGTCAGAGAGAGAGAGAGAGAGAGAGAGAGAGAGAGAGAGAGAGAGGCAGGTACTCCACCTACTCAACATGTACAAAAGTTTTTCAAAACAAGTCACAACAACAACAAACATCTCTGGTAGCAATCGTACAAAACTTTCCTTCCCCAAACAAATACAAGTATCAGCGCTGCTATAACCATAGCCGTCGCATCCAACAGAGAGAGAGAGAGAGAGAGAGAGAGAGAGAGAGAGAGAGAGAGAGAGAGAGAGAGAGCCTGGCCTCAAGAGCTTGTCATCCACGTCAACACGAGAACAGTGATCTAGGATCTTGCCAACACACACACACACACACAGAGAGAGAGAGAGAGAGAGAGAGAGAGAGAGAGAGAGAGAGAGAGAGAGAGAGAGAGAGAGACAGCTGACTGTTCATATACAAAGCTCCTAATGCCCATTTGTCAATGAGAGAGAGAGAGAGAGAGCTGACTCTTCATATGCCAAGATCCAAATGCCCATTTATCAATGAGAGAGAGAGAGAGAGAGAGAGAGAGAGAGAGAGAGAGAGAAACTGCCTCTTCACATGCCAATATCCAAATGCAAGCTAATAACATTTTCTAACTCACCCCAAAGAAAACTAGAAAAGTAAAAAGCACTAAGTGTTCTAACTTCTTCGACAATCTACGAGTCTACCTTTCAAAGGGGCAGAAGCCACACGTCCGGGATCATTTGCCGAGTTGCATGAGATCAACTGAGTAAGGAAATACACACCAAACTAGTTTAAAAGTTCCTTTCCCTCCACGGCCAAACTTTGGAAGCTCGTCAGTACTTCCATTTTACGGATTCTCTTGAAAGTTTCCGTCGTTTCAAGAAGGAAGTCTACTGGTTCTTTTGGAGAGAGAGAGAGAGAGAGAGAGAGAGAGAGAGAGAGAGAGAGAGAGAGAGAGAGAGACAGAACCTTCAAAACAAACACCGTGTGAGAGAGGAAGAGGAGAAAAATATCAGACGTGCTCCGTTTCTTCTTTAGCCTTATAATTGCTCTTCGAAAACTTGTGATTTCTTCCCGAAACTTTGTGTTTACAAACCAATGGCGATAACACCGGGATAATCTCGAATTTCCTGCGAGAATTGAATTCGTTTCATCGCTCACTGGTTAAAACAAAAAACCTACGCGCACGCACACACACACACACATATATATATACATATATATTTACATAATATATGTACACACACACACACATATATATATATATATATATATATATATATATATATATATATATATATATATATATATATATATATAAATATAAGGCAGGGCTCAGCTATTGGACACTGATTTTGGTATCATTTATAATCTAGTATATTATAATATATATAAAAGTTATACAATAACACAAATTAGCCAAAAATATAAAAATAAAATGTTCACCAAAAATATGCAATCACAAATATTTATTATATCTCTTGGACCTGCAATTTGGTGTCATTTGAAAAAATATAGTTCTAAGCTATCGGAAAAATTCACAAAAATAAAAGAAATTGCCAAAAATATATAAAAAGAATATTCTCAAAATATGCAACTTTAAATTGTATTTTTCTTTGGTCTATTAAACAGTATTTCCAAAGATATACAAAGCTATCTTTATCTACGCACTGAAACTTGAGTAAAAGATTGGATATTTATATGATTCTCTGTTGAGAACTTGTTTACATATATTTCTTTGGTCTATTTATAAAAAAAAACAAAAAAGGGGCTTTCGCGCTAGGTACTCATTTTGGCATAATTTCAAATTTTAAATTTTCAATTTTAATTTTAATTTTTAATTTATCCCAGCGTGCTCAAAACACAAAATATAACAAAATTAGTAGTAAATATTACGCGTTGCAGTTTTCAAAAATAGATCTGTATTTTTTCACTGTAAAATAAATATTCTCAAAAATACATTTCTGGTTATATGTATTTTTTGCACCTTGAAAACCACAATAAACTCTCTTCAAAGTAGTTCATTGTTATTTATGTCAGCCATAGACAAGTAAATCATATTAATTATATTTTTCTACCTCATTGGTTCCCTATAGCCTATGTACATATTAAATCATCTGTTTCCTTTATTATAGAGGTAATTATTTCCATTTATAGCAAGAAAAAGGATTATTTTTAAAATTACCCAATTTTCTTACATTCATCAACCTTGAACAATCTAAAGCAAAATTAATAATAATAATAATAATAATAATAATAATAATAATAATAAAATAATAATAATAATAATAATAATAATAATAATAAAAATGTACCTTCAATATTACCAGAAAAACAAATGAAAACCAATACTAATAATAATTACCCCAAACCAACATTATGATAACGACACAAATCCCGGGGGCACACTTGAAAAAATAAATGAATAAAAGGGGTGTGGAAAAACGAATGAAAAAAAGTGAAAAATTAATAAAAGGTGTGAAAAACGAAAGAAAAAGGGTGTGAAAAATGAACGAAAAAGGGTGAAAAATGAATAACGGGTGTGGAAAAAAATAAAAAGGGTGTGAAAAATTAATATAAGGTGTGAAAAATTAATGAAAATCGAATAAAAAACGTGTGGAAAACGAATGAAAAAGGGAGTGAAAAATGAATGAAAAACGAACGAATGAAGAACGGTGTGAAAAATTAATAAAAGAGGTGCGAAAATGAATGACAGGTTGTGTGAAAATAATGAAAAATGGTGCGAAAAAAAATGAAAACGGGTGTGAAAAATGAATGAAAACCGAATGAAAAAATGTGAAAAACGAATGAAAAGGGGTGTGAAAAATTAACAAAAGAGATGTGACAAACGGATGAAAAAGGATGTGAAAAATTAACAAAAGAGGTGAGAAAAACGAATGAAATGGGGTGTGAAAAACGAATGAAAAAGGGTGTGACAATGAATAACAAGGGGTGTGAAAAGAATTAAAAATGGTGTGAAAAACTAACGAAACAGGTTGTGAAAAATGAACGAAAACCGAATAAAAAGTGTGAAAAATGAATGAAAACAGAATAAAAAAAAACCTAGGAAAACGAATGAAAAAGGGTGTTGTGAAAGACGAATAAAAGATATGAAAAATGAATGAAAACCGAATAAAAGAGGCGTGAAAAACGAATGAAAAAGGGCGTGAAAAATCGCGAAACGGGAGCGAACACTGCATTAGCAGCGTGCCAAAGAATCGGGGGCAACTTCAAAGGTAGCCTGATAATTAGCGCGGAATTTTTCAGCTCCGTATTTCTCGCGCGGAAACATTTTTTTTCCCCCCTCGCGGACAGACATACATACTTGTCTCATATTTCCGCACGCGGACGGGAACGCGGGAATGGGAGGAAGAAGAGAGATGGAGGAAATGAGATGATGAAAGGGCGAAATGGAGCAATAAGAGATAAATACACGAAAGTTAGACAAAGTTAGACAAAGTTAAGACAAGTAAACAGGAATACCTCAATGGGGGAGAGAAATATCATAATAAAGGAATGTTGTCAAGAATATGAAAGGAGAATAAGAAAGTTTGGAAGTAAAGGAGTAACCAAAGGAAGATAAAAGGGGTAACAAGAAAAATAAGGTAAAACAAAAATCGGTAAGATAAGAACATGTAGTTGATACGTATCATAAAATAATGTTTAAGGCTGATACGTGTATATAAAAATAAAATAAAAATGGTATACACATGATAGCATTACATACACACAAGAGTATATTGCATAAAAAAGCAAGCTTATAACTGCACCTACATATAATAAAACACTAAACTAAAATAAAAAGGAAAGGTGTCAATAAGCACATACTAAAAAAAAATAAAATATATATACAAAACTCTTACCTAAACCTAACAAAAACTGAAAATTTCCAGTGCAAAGAATAGACACACAAGCCGCCTGTCTGATAAGCCTAAACATAATCTCTCTCTCTCTCTCTCTCTCTCTCTCTCTCTCTCTCTCTCTCTCTCTCTCTTCAATTTTACGTAAGCACTGTCAACAAGCTCACCACGACCTGTCACAAACATTCCCCACTGTACGGACAGGGCCGTCAGCTGACTTCTGTCAAACTCCGAAATGTAAACATGGAATGACGTAGCCCAGAAGAGCAGCCAATTTCTGACCTGGCGTATACCTGTCTTATCAGATGCGTATCTCTGTGCGTAAACAATACCTATCAAGGTTATGTTTATTAATATTTAATGTTTTCTTTTTGCTATTGCTTAAAATGGTTTGATATTCATTTGTTACAATACTATTTTGCTTTGAAATAGTATTTCAATTTAAGTATTGTATGTGTATAAGTATATTCTTATTTCAGTACCGACAATATACGCAGATGTTGTGTGCTAACTGGAGAGGCACACGACAATAATAATAATAATAATAATAATAATAATAATAATAATAATAATAATAATAATAATAATAATAATAATAATAATAATAATAATAATAATAATAATAATAATAATAATTCCCTTTATATCAATATGCAGAAAGAGAGTGCAAATACAATAGAGACGAAGAATACAATTACAATAATAATAATAATAATAATAATAATAATAATAATAATAATAATAATAATAATAATAATAATAATAATAATAAACATTTAACTTTACATCAAACAAAAAAAGAAAACGTAAATACAATGGAGCCGAAGATACAATT
>NC_089765.1:18491320-18501320 GCF_040412425.1 Macrobrachium rosenbergii | reverse complement strand
CTGACATTCAGTTTTGTCTCTTGGCAAAACTGGCAAATCATCTTGGTTCAAGGTATTCACTTCGGGGTATGGAGGTTGTAACTGTGTGCGACTAGCCTCTCTCTCTCTCTCTCTCTCTCTCTCTCTCTCTCTCTCTCTCTCTCTCTCTCTCTCTCTCTCTCTCATTTACGAAACTATAAAGGAGAGTGAGATACAGTTATAACTTCGTTATACTTCACTTTTGATAGGAGAATATTTCAAAGTAAAGCATAAACATACATGCAAATACATACAAACCTTCATACATGCATACATACACATACACATGCAGACACACAGATATATATATATATATATATATATATATATATATATATATATATATATATATATATATATATATATATATATATATATATATATATATATAAATTACTGAGATTCGACTCTCAATCCCGGTTGCCTCACGACACAACATTAGATATCATCAGCCATTCAGGAATAAATAACTACATAAATAAGCAAAGAAATAAAATAAAAAGTAAATAAACAGATAATATCACACCAAAGAACGCTACATAAATAAATAAACAGACAAATAAATAAATAAAATCCAACCAACCTTCCCTCCCAAATGAAAATCACCGCCACATGTACCGAGCACTCGAGACATCCCTCCATTTTTACCAACGACAAGAAGATTATACTCTCTCTCTCTCTCACGGCAAACATTCAAGAAGAAGAAGAAGAAGAAGAAGAAGGAGGAGGAGGAGTAATAAAACACGTACGAGACTCAATCGTCTCGTCCTTAAGAACGAGTTTGTGTCAACATCCGCCGTATTCCCTCATTTCATTACGCCAACAGCGATTCTCGGCGATTCCCATTCTTAGGCGACTTAACCAATATGCCAACAGCGATTCCCGTTCTTAAGCGACTTCCCAAAATGCCTTCACGGCTACGGAATGAAAGCTCTTGTCCGGGTAATCTTGCCGTTTCTTTATCATTTCTATGCAGTGAAGTATTTGGGTAAGAAATTTGGAGAGAGAGAGAGAGAGAGAGAGAGAGAAAGAGAGAGAGAGTCGTCTTTCGTCGTCTACAAACATTGCTGTTCGTCTACAAATATGGCTGCTTGTGAGAGAGAGAGAGAGAGAGAGAGTATACAGATGGAGAGAGAGAGAGAGAGAGAGAGAGAGAGAGAGAGAGAGAATTTCGTCGTCTACACTTCGTTGTATACAAATATGGCTGCTTGTGAGAGAGAGAGAGAGAGAGAGAGAGAGAGAGAGAGAGAAATTTCGCCGTCTACACTTCGTCGTATACAAATATGGCTGCTTGTGGAGAGAGAGAGAGAGAGAGAGAGAGAGAGAGAGAGAGAGAGAGAGAGAGAAGATGCTGTCATGTGTATATACTGTATAGTGGAATGTTTATTTTTAATGAAAGTATGCTGTAAACTTCTCGTTTCCAGTGAGATAAGTGCAAATAAAAGATAGCTGTTACTTTTATTTGACTTTCAACTTTTATTTTCTTTTTGGCACTCCAAACGTGTTCCACAAATAGTTAGATGCATTATGTTAAAGTCTCC
Organism: Macrobrachium rosenbergii; assembly: GCF_040412425.1. Taxonomy (NCBI): domain Eukaryota; kingdom Metazoa; phylum Arthropoda; class Malacostraca; order Decapoda; family Palaemonidae; genus Macrobrachium; species Macrobrachium rosenbergii. The sequence goes on along the minus strand of NC_089765.1, from coordinate 18,499,761 downwards.
ATTTGATAAAAAAAAAAGTCTCCCTTAAAAAAAAGTTAAATCAAGTCTCGCTTAAAAAAAAAGTTATGTGATATATTTAAATCAAGTCTCGCTTAAAAAAAAGTTATGTGATATATCAAGTCTCCGTCTGAAAAAAAAAAAAAATTCTACCCAGTCTCACACGCAAACCCACCCCACGCCCCAAAAAAAATAGTCATACAAAAAATCCACATTTCACTAGTCTTCCAGAAAGGTTTAAAGAAAAAAACAGCCACCCCATTTACACAACTATACTTCACTCCTGCACCAAAAAAAAAAAAAAAAAAAAACACTTTCACCGCCAGATCAATTTAGAAAAATGGACACCCCAAGATCAGACTGAAAAAAAAAAACTCCATTAGAAATAAAAAAAGAGGAAAAACTCCAATTGAAAAAATAGATATTTTTAGCATTTCACAACTCAAAAAAAAAAAAAGAAAAACAAAATCCGCATATCCACAGCTAAGCCGCAGAATCGAAAGATTATCTTGGCTTTACCCAACATCAGGAGGTGAGATAAAAATGAGAGAGGTTTCTCTCGTGTATCTATGAACTTTGACAATTATTATATATAATACGACATAATTATATACATTGTAAATACATAAAACATTTTGGAACTATTAATTGTATGAACTTTAGCAATTATAATACGACAGAATTATATACTTTGTAAATATATAAAACATTTTGGAACTAACAATTGAAATTATTACCATAATAATTTCAATTATTGAAAAGACGAAATTCATTACATTACATCTCGATTACTGGGAAGATGAAATTCATTACATTACATCTCAATTATTGGGAAGATGAAATATATTACATTACATTATATACAAATTTTCGGGAAAAAAATAATAGTTTAAATGTACAAACAACGCACATGCGCACTAAGGTCAGGTATGAAGGCAGTTACCTATTTTGTACACTGTTTGAAATCGAAGTTTTCCATACTGGAAGAAAAAGTAAAAATAGGTAAGCCTTTTGGCATATCAATTTGTAAGCACAGTCTCTCTCTCTCTCTCTCTCTCTCTCTCTCTCTTTATATATATATATATATATATATATATATATATATATATATATATATATATATATATATATATATATATATATATATATATATATATATATATATATATATATATATATATATATATATATATATATATGTAAAATTCAGTACATGCATACACAGTCATTTTATCTGAACGTCTGTCTTCAACCCAGAATATTCAAATCACTGGAATACCGCAAACTCAAGAAGTTACCAAACTCGTTTTCCTAAGATGTCAAGAACGAGAAACCTTTCCACCACGAGGCATGCAATCGTGCTTAACTGATATCCAGATCAACTGAGCGATGAAATATTCTGATGAAAAAAAAAAAAAAATAAAAGGTTTCTCACAAGAACCAGATACTTAGCTTATAAGAGAGAGAGAGAGAGAGAGAGAGAGAGAGAGAGAGAGAGAGAGAGAGAGAGAGAGAGAGAGAGAATAAAAGGTTTCTCAGGTCGTGTCGTGTCAGTACTGGAATCAGACAGTTAGCTTATATGAGAGAGAGAGAGAGAGAGAGAGAGAGAGAGAGAGAGAGAGAGAGAGAGAGAAGTAATAGTGAATCCTTTTTTTTTACTTTCACTCTCACTCATTTCCAGAGGAGAGAGAGAGAGAGAGAGAGAGAGAGAGAGAGAGAGAGAGAGAGAGAGTTTTGACGAGGTAATCATTAATAACGAATACATTTTTAGCTCTCACTCTCACTTCTAACCAGGAGAGAAAGAGAGAGAGCGTTTTGACAAATTATTTATCAATAACGAATACTTTTTTTAGCTCTCAATCTCACTTACTACCACCCAAACTGACAGACAGCGAATTTCAAGGAATGAGAGAGAGAGAGAGAGAGAGAGAGAGAGAGAGAGAGAGAGAGAGAGTACAGAAAAGCCAAAGCCGTGTTGACAACACGAGGTCAGGTTCAGCAAACATCCCTCCCCCCTCCCCCTCCCTCCTTCTTCTTCTTCTCTCTCTCTCTCTCTCTCTCTCTCTCTCTCTCTCTCTCTCTCTCTCTCAGTGAAAGTGGGGGAGGTCACGCAGTTCCCTCGCAAAAGAAGCGCTATTTGCCAACCGCAAAAGAAGGGACGCCTCAGGCATCGTTTAGTAATACTACAGTTCTTTTCCCTACGCTGTGAATGGCTAGGAGAGAGGATACTACTACTACCGTACTACTACTACTACTACTACTACTACTACTAATAATAATAATAATAATAATAATAATAATAATAATAATAATACCATCAGCATTTTATAAAAACCGTCGTGGATGAAATTATAAGATTAATCCAATATTTTGCAAACATTTGTGATCACTAATGATACTATTATTATCATTATTATTATTAATTATTCTATTACTAATAATAATAATAATAATAACAATAATAATAATAATAATAATAAAGGCAGCATTTTTTAGAAACCGTCGTGACTGGAATTGTAAAAAGGAAATCTAATAATAATAATAATAATAATAATAATAATAATAATAATAATAATAATAATAATAATAAAATCAGCATTTCATAAAAACCGTCGTGGATGAAATTATAAGATTAATCTAATATTTTGCAAATACTTGTGATTACTAATGATGCTATTATTATTATTATCATTAATAATAATAATAATAATAATAATAATAATAATAATAATAATAATAATAATAATAATAATAAAGGATACATTTTTTAGAAACCGTCGTGACTGGAACTGAAAAAAACCAAAAATCTAATATTGAAAAAATTCCTTATGTCAACATTCAAAATAATAATAATAAAAAATTCAGTTATTTTCATTTACTTTGCAAAACTGAATTAAATTAGGTTTTCATTAATTGTGGAATTTTCGTACCGTCATTAATGAAATTATTAAAAGTCTGCTAACAACAATAACCTCAATTATAACATAACAACAGGTGAATCTATAACCTGCACTAAAAACAGAAAAGCCTAAATATTTGCTTTATTTGTCACAATTATTAATTATAAAAAAATAAGAGAAAACCCCTAAATATTTGCTTTATATTTGTCACAATTATTAATTATAAAAAGAATAAAAGAAAAATAAATAAATTTGTCACAATTATTAATTATAAAACGAATAAAAGAAAAACCCTAAATATTTGCTTTATTTGTCACAATTATTAATTATAAAAAAAATAAGAGAAAAACCCTAAATATTTGCTTTATTTGTCACAATTATTAATTATAAAAAAAATAAAAGAAAAACCCTAAATATTTGCTTTATTTGTCACAATTAATTATGAAAAAATAAAAGAAAAAACAACACATTTTTTTATAAAATAAAAAAAACAACAAATACATCCACCGCATTCCAAACCATTCCAGTAAAAACAAACAAAAATATTTCCCCAAAAATTCCAAAAAAGATTTCATGTGGAACTGAAACGTGAACGAATGATGCAGATCCTCACTAATATTCCCCCAACCCCACCAGCCCCTCTCCCCTCTCCCCCCCCCCTTTCAAACAAACCAAACACATCTATCAATTATCTCATTTGCAACAAGTCAATCGGACGAGTGTGGCAAATGAACCACGGACAATACGGATTTGCATGTGCCATTCAAACACTTCTATTTATGGGAATGTTGGCTATGAATATTATATATATATATATATATATATATATATATATATATATATATATATATATATATATATATATATTTATTTATATATATATAGATATATGAATTTTTTATCGCATCACCGTGATTTATATATAATCATTTATCACTTATAAAATTCTCCTTCGGTGATAATTCCCCACCGGGGATAATATTCCCGAAGTAGCGTGATTTGCTTATTAAACGACATTTGTAGCTTAATGATTTATATAATACATTATATATATATATATATATATATATATATATATATATGTGTGTGTGTGTGTGTGTGTGTATATACTGTATATATATATATATATTGGACATCTTTGTGATTGTTATTTAAAGCTCAATTATCGACTGATTTAAAAATTTCTTCAGATGAAGGTCGGAATATTGAATAAAAAAATGATATAATTAATCAATAAATAAATAATAAATAAATATATATATATATAATATACATATATAGTCTAAAGGCCTTTTCCCTTTGGAAGGGTGGGTTCTAAAACAGAGCACAGAGGAATGAAGAATGAACTCTTTATGCAAAAGCAGGACCTCATTCAAACTGGATGGTATCTAGCGGAGATACTTATTCAAAAAAAGTTACAAGTTTTCTAGGATAGTCCTCATCCTATATCCGGATATGAGAATGAGGACTGTTTGTCCTAAATAACCTTTTTGAATATCTCCATAAATACCATCCATAATAGGTCCAGTTATATTGTACTAATGCACAGAACAACTGTGTATGTGATAAAGTTTATATATATATATATATATATATATATATATATATATATATATAATATATATATATATACACATATATTATATATATATATATACATATACATATAATCACATCTACTCACAAGGATAAACAGGTACTTGCCTTTTTAATAATTTATTTTTCTAAAATTTCAAGATGCTAAAATTTTGCTAAAGCTTTCCCGACAACAAAAAAAAAACGAAAAATAAAAAAAGTTAAGCCAATCCGTCATATAAATAAACAATTACGACAAATCTCCATCTTCTCGCCTTTCCCTTACCCCCCCCTTGCCAAACCACCCACAAGAGGCGGATACGGGGGCGGGGGTGGATGGCTAAAATCTCATTACCATAATTGAAAACGTCTGGGAAGATGCCCCAGCGAGGAGAGGCTTTCCAACCAGTCTCTTTAATTATCGTTCGGTCTATTCGCAATCAATCAACACAGGATGGATAATTGCTTCCATAGATGCGGGAGGAAAAAGTAAACGGGAAAGAAAATTACGAATTTCCAATAATTTCCGATAATTGGTCTAGTCGCATGGGCAGTCTCGTCTCATCTCATCTCATCTCATCTCTCTCTCTCTCTCTCTCTCTCTCTCTCGACCGGGGCCTCGCCAGAGGTGATGGCTCATATGTGGATTACGACATTCTCTCTCTCTCTCTCTCTCTCTCTCTCTCTCTCTCTCTCTCTCTCGGGGCTCTCTCTCAGAGGTGATGGCTCGTATATGAGGATTCTCTCTCTCTCTCTCTCTCTCTCTCTCTCTCTCTCTCTCTCTCTCTCTCTCTCTCTCTGGACCAGGGCCTCGTCAGAGGTAATGGCTCGTATGAGGATTAAGATTCTCTCTCTCTCTCTCTCTCTCTCTCTCTCAGGGCTCTCTTACGGAGGAAATAGCTAGTATAAGGATTAAGATTCTCTCTCTCTCTCTCTCTCTCTCTTCTCTCTCTCTCTCTCTCTCTCTCTCCCAGGGCCTCGTCGGAGGAAATGGCTCGTATGAGGATTAAGATTCTCTCTCTCTCTCTCTCTCTCTCTCTCTCTCTCTCTCTCTCTCTCTCTCTCTCTCTCTCTCTCTCTCTCCTCAGGGCCTCGTCAGAGGTAACAGCTCATATGTGGCTTAAGATTTCTCTCTCCCTCTACCAGGACCTCGTCTGAGGTAATGGTTCGTATGAGGTTAAGATCTCTCTCTCTCTCTCTCTCTCTCTCTCTCTCTCTCTCTCTCTCTCTCTCTCTCTCTCTCTCTCTCTCTCGACCAGGACCTCGTTAGAGATTATGGCTCGTATGAGGATTGAGACCCTCTCTCTCTCTCTCTCTCTCTCTCTCTCTCTCTCTCTCTCTCTCTCTCTCTCTCTCTCTCGACCAGGGCCTCGTCGGAGGTAATATCTCGGATGAGGGATATTGTTTAATACAGACCTATTATTCAGATCTCCTCCAGCTCAAATCTGGTTCCTAAGATCTGTTACATGTTTACAGACATTTTTGGAATGGAGTTGTTAGACCCACGCCCCCACAAGGTGTTGACTCTGAAGTGCTGGTTGCTCGGGCCTCATAGCATTACATTTTCGTTCTAAACAGACTCCTAAGGATTGCTGGAAGTTCGTGGCACCTGATTTTTGGGATGGGGTTGCTAGACCCATGTTCAGGGCAGCAGAATATTAAACTAACATAATTCAACATCTGAACCAGATTCATAACTTGTAAGATGAAAAATTATTTTTTTACATATATGAAGTTTTTTCGGGAAATAGTTTTGAAGGATTTCTTCATCCCTTCTGGTTACAGAAAATTACAAATTTCTGTTGTGACTTATATTAAATAACTGTTTAAAAATGACAACTGATTTGTTTTTACTAAATATGGCATAAAAACCACTACAGTTATGGAGTTCTGGAGCCATCGCACAAGCTGAAATGCGGCCGTTTCGTCTTATGTTTTTCTGGGATGAGGTTGCTGACCCATGCCATTCTTCACATTGATTGCAACCCACCACAGTCTTATAATCACCAAGCACATAATTTTTTTTTACCTAGGTCAAGGCATAATGGATTTTTTTTTTCAGAAAAATACATAAAGGCAATTTACCTTTACCAGGATCGAATCTCACACGTACAATACCAGGATCGAATCTCACACGTACAATATGACAATCTTTACCTGATGAAAAATGTCAGTCATAAAATACAGCAAAAATATTTTGTAAACATTCACATCCTCTCAAAACTAAACTGATATGTTTCCTCGCCCTAAAATATGAAAAAAAAAAATTCCCTCATTATATACAACCATAAATTACCCAAAATACGAAAAAACTTTACACATGTTCGAGTTTGGAGAAGCCTCCTAAATCATCTTACATGAATAAAAAAAAGTTTTGAATTTTTTTTTTTCCAAATGCAGAAACACGGGAGGGTCGTTTTGAGTTTTCATATGAAAAGATGAATCTTCAAACTTCCCTCATTAATATTTTTGCATATTTATTGCATGATAATTAAAATTGGAACAAATTATCACAAAAACATAATTATCACAAAATTATTTATAATTTATATATATATATATATATATATATATATATATATATATATATATATATATATATATATATATATGATAAATATATTATGAAAATGGATTAGCCGAATAACATGTGGGAATAACAGGTTTCCAACTTTGAAAGTGATATTTATAAATACTTTCCTTCAATTTTCCTTTCTAATGCCCTGAAATAAAAATAAATTATTTTCATAAATCAAATCTATGGCTTTGCGAGCATAGGCCTACCATGCGGGAAATAACGAGTTTACCAATTTTGATAATTTGCTTAAATCTCCCTTCTTTTGTGATGGTTTGTTCTTGAATTACCATGATTATGTACAAGAATGATTTCTCAGACTGGTAGCTTAACTAACAAAGAAGCTAAATATCCTAAATTATAAGGTTCAATTAAACTCTATACTTCCAAAACAGCAATTTAACTTCGCCATTACGTTCCAAATTAAAAACCTCGACTTATACAATAAACAAAATCTACATCTGAAAACCATCCAATGAGAATGAAAACCTCGACTTATACAATAAACAAAATCTTCATCTGAAAACCATCCAATGAGAATGAAAACCTCGACTTATACAATAAACAAAATCTACATCCGAAAACCTTCATATAAAACCCACCCAAGATTTCGGGCAAACTCAACACAGCACTCCAAGACCCCAAATTCAATTTCAGCCTGTAACGTAATCATCCGGGAACTTCTCAACGTGGGGCTAACTTTTCGCACATAAACAAAAAGCTCATCTTGCTCCAAAAGGGGAAACTTCCCTGGGTGAACTCACGGGAGCATCACTGTTGGATTCTCTGGCCTTATTGTGACCCAGAATTTCTTGCTGTTTCATGCTTACAAGCAGGGATTTTTTTTGTTTAGGATTTTGTGGGAATTTCATACTGCATGACCGTGCTTGCATCCCCACGACGTGCTTGTTCATTTCTCTTGCCTTATCATGACCTAGCGTTGCTTGCCGTTTCAAGCTTGCAAGCAGAGGTTTTTTAGGATTTTGTAGGACGTTCCTGCTTCATGGCTATGCCTTCTGCTTCCTCCTTCCCCAAGACGTGCTTGTTCGCGTCTCTTGCCTTGTTGTGACTCAATGTTGCATGCCGTTTCAAGCTTGCAAGCAGGGATTTTTTAGGATTTTGTGGGACGTTCCTGCTTCATGACTATGCCTTCTATCTCCTCCTTCCTCAAGAAATGCTTGTTCGTGTCTCTTGCCTTATTGTGACCCAGCACTGCTTGCCGTTTCATACTTGCAAGCAGGGATTTTTTAGGATTTTGTGGGACGCTCTTACTTCTTGTCTATGCCCTCTATCTCCTCCTTCCTCAAAAAATGCTTGTACGCGTCTCTTGCCTTATTGTGACCCAGCACTGCTTACTGTTTCATGCTTGCAAGCAGGGATAATTTTTTAGGATT
>NC_089765.1:18456320-18483820 GCF_040412425.1 Macrobrachium rosenbergii | reverse complement strand
ATATATATATATATATATATAGAAATATACAAAATATATATATATATATATATATATATAGTATATATATATATTATACATATCCCCGAAGTATAATTATGGAGTGAGAGTATTCACATAAACCCTTTCAACAAAATGAATAGGTTCAGCTTCGGGTTCTGGGAGGAGGAGGAGGAGGAGGAGGAGGAGGAGGAAAGAGGAGGAGGAGGAGGAGGAGGAGGTGGAGGAGGAGGAGGAGGAAGGCGCCCTTTCAAATAAAGCAACAGCGTCTTTCGCCAAAGGGCGCCTGGGAGACACGTGTCCTCCCTTACAGCATGCTTCAGAATATCCTACTTAATGGGTTTCCTTTCGGGCTATCACCGGAAAGGAGGTAATTTCGGCCTTCCTCCGTCACTCCATAGAACAGAATAGAGAGAGAGAGAGAGAGAGAGAGAGAGAGAGAGAGAGAGAGAGAGAGAGAGAGAGAGAGAGAGAGAGAGAGAATGAATGATTATAATGCCTTTTTTTATTTAGCCTCCACCTTACAACATTTAAAATATTGTCGAGAGAGAGAGAGAGAGAGAGAGAGAGAGAGAGAGAGAGAGAGAGAGAGAATGATTATAATGCCTTTTTATTCAGCCTCCACCTTACGACATTTAAAATACTTCCAGAGGGAGAGAGAGAGAGAGAGAGAGAGAGAGAGAGAGAGAGAGAGAGAGAGAGAGAGAGAGAGAGAGAGAGAATTATTATCACCATACCTTTTTATTCAGCCTCCTTGTTACAACTTTTAAAATATTTTCAGGGAGAGAGAGAGAGAGAGAGAGAGAGAGAGAGAGAGAGAGAGGAGAGAGAGAGAGAGAGAGAGAGTTATCATCACGTCTTTTTATTCAGTTTCCTTCTTACAGCATTTACAATATTTTCCGCTAGCATATAGGTACCAATACTTATACTAATACCACCATTACAACCACTACTACTTCCATATTATTACTACTATTGTCATTATCAGTAACAACAGAAATAACAACACAAAACTTGAAGTTAACAATAACACCTGGGAATAAGGGTCAAAATCAACTTACAACCATAATATTTAACAACCTACAACTAAAACTTCTACAAAAATCCCCAAAGGACACCAGCCTCCCACAACAACAACAAGTAATACAACTATTATTGCAGTTTCCCGTTGCCCTGTTGCCAAGAACCAGCCAACACCTGGATCCAATGCTGTCACGCGCAAGCACGTTCGCGCGCGCGCGCACTTCCGGCAGAAGGCTCGTTCTAATAGATGCTCAACCATTGCAATTCTTTATCGTGTTTCTTTTTTACCTTAACGATCGGTGTTCGTGCGACAGGAAATGCCACCGAGTTGCAATCAAGGTGCACCCTTTCCGCCCCCACCCCCACGCCTGGTTCATGTTGTGGGTAATCCCCTCCCCCAACCCCACCCCACAACCTATCCACTCACAGATCCGTGGGACGGAAGGCGTAATAAACCGCGCAAGTGAAAAAGGGGGAAAGGATGAACAAGGATAAAAAAAAATGACGAAGGGGAAACAAGATGATGGTGTTTGAGGTGGTAACAAAAAAGGATAAAGGGAAAGAGTTGATGGGAATTATCTTTTAAACAACTAAGGGTAAAGGAGTTGATGGGAAATATCTTTTAAACAACTAAGGGTAAAAGAGATGATGGAAAATATCTTTTCAACAAACTAAGGGTACAGGAGTTGATGGGAAATATCTTTTGAACAACTTAGGGTAAAGGAGTTGATGGGAAATATCTTTTAAACAACTAAGGGTAAAGGAGTTGATGGAAATATATTTTAAAAACAAATGGGTACAGGAGTTGATGGGTAATATCTTTTGAATGACTTGGTAAAGGAGTTGATGGAAATATCTTTTAAACAAACTAAGCGTAAAGGAGTTGATGGGAAATACCTTTTAAATAACTAAGGGTAAAGGAGTTGATGGGAAATATCTTTTAAACAAACTAAGGGTACAGGAGTTGATGGGTAATATCTTTTGAATGACTTAGGGTAAAGGAGCTGATGGGAAATATCTTTTAAACAAACTAAGGGTAAAGGAGTTGATGGTAATTATCTTTTAAACAAACTAAGGGTACAGGAGTTGATGGGAAATATATTTTAAACAAACTATGGGCAAAGGAGTTGATGAAAAATATCTTTTAAACAACTACGGGGAAAGGAGTTGATGGGAAATATCTTTCAAACAAACTAAGGATAAAGGAGTTGATGGTAAATATCTTTTAAACAACTAAGGGTAAAGGAGCTGATGGGGGGAACGAAGCAACATAAGATAAAGTATAAAGTACTACGCAAATAAACTTTTATAAAACACTTGGGGAAAAGAAAGTTCACGAAAAAATAACTGAATATAAAACAGTTCGCAAAAAAATAAACCAATATAAAACAATAAGGCAAAAAGTAATTGATGGGAAATAAATCACTACAAAAGACACGACAAGAAGCAAGTGGTTTCATAGCAAATAAATACAGAAAAGTAAGGGAAAGTGAGGTTGGTGGAAAATACAGAAGTACAAAATAATAAAGAAAAAATGAGGTTACGGGAAATACTGTCATACAAAGGATGAATGGGGGAAAAATTGATGGGAAATAAAGTACCGTAACAAGACTAAAGGGGGGAAAAGGGTTAATGTGAAAATAATTAGAAAAAAAAATAATATACAGGACGTGACATAAGCAAAATGCAGAAAAATTATGGGAAATATGGGAAACAAAGTTCTATAAACGACGGTGGGAAATAAGAGTAAATCGAAAAAGGAGTAATAAAAGAGGAAGGAAAACGAAATATATGAAAGGAGGAGGAGAAGGAAAACGTTATATATAAAAGCCAGAAAAGATACGTTGGCAAATAAAAAGAAAATATGATAACCCTAAATTATATAAGAAAAGAGAAAGGTGACTATTAGAATACAATACAAATGAATATATAAGTATTAAATTATCAAAAGGCAAAGGTGAAAGGGAGAGATGAAGGACAATAAAGTAAAAAGGCAGCTTTAAATCATGTACAGTAGGTGTCCTAATTAGAATAACTCCACGGGGCGTTTATGGAATCAAATCATTTAATGATTTGAATGAAAAAACTTTATTTCTGTACATCATTTCTACATCACAGTACAATTAATATTAACGTTTACTTTGTTGAGTCACTATGATACTGAAACACTTTTTTCGGTTTTGGGAAATGATGCTGAAAATACCATATAAGTATTTGCATGTCATTATTTTTTCTTATTTTATTTTGATAACATCAAGTCTTATTCACGTCTTTTTCATTTCACGGAAATTAACACCTCTTTTCAATGACGTTTTATTAATAAAAGCCTTATGAGTCTAATCAAATAAAAGTTACAAAAGATGCTGAAAATACCAAATAAGTATTTTCATATTATAATTATTTTTTCCCTTAATTTTTATTTGATAAGATAATGTCATATTGAAATCTATTTCATTTTACTGGAATTACCACTTCTTCTCAGTTAAGTTTTATTAATAAAAGCCCTTGGAGTCAAATAAAAAACAACTAAAAAAACACTTCTTTTTCTCAGGATTAAGCCTAAAATTGGAGCACGCTAATAACCATAGAATTCCTCGTTATATAAAAAGGAAAAATGTATCTATGCAAATTGGCCACTGAGCCCGTTATCCAGTCGCATATATACGCCATCATCACTGCTACTGCTACCTGTACCACCAAATTAATCACCCACTACCCCCCAGGAGACTATCCCCTACCTTACCCCCAAATCTCCTCAAGATCTACCACCCCCAAAATCACCTCAACAACATGACCTACTCCTACCTCAAAATCTTTTCAACACATTCCACCCCAAAATCACCTCATAACATGACCTGGAGACTATCTCTGACCCCTACCCCCAAAATCTCCTCAATATCTCCCATCCCCAAATTACCTCAATAACCTACCCTGGAGACTATCTCCTACCCCCACCCACAAAATCTCCTCAGGAACCTACCCCAAAATCTCCACAACACTCCCCTTCGCCAAATCTCCTCAACAACCTACCATGGAGACTATTTCCTACCCCTACCCCCAAATCTCCTCAACACCTCCCGACCCCAAATCTCCTCAACAACATACCCTGGAGACTACCCCCAACCCCAAATCTCCTCAACACCTCCCACCCCAAAATCTCCTCAACAACCTACCCTGGAGACTGTCTCCTACCCCTACCCCCAATCTCCTCAACACTTCCCACACCCAAATCTCAGAAACCTACCCTTCATACTATCTCCTACCCCTACCCCTAAATCACCTTAGAGACATACCAACCCCCACCTTCCCCCAACCCCCAGGTCACCCTCCCCAAGTCCCAACGAGAATGATCAAAAGGAGACGGCAGTGATGAGCTCTGAGAATCATCATCTCATCCTCTCCCTCCTCCTCCTCCTCCTCCTACTAGGACTCATCAGCATCCCTCTTGATTACTCTTATTTCTCTCTCCTTTAACCTCCCCCCATCCCTATTATCTTCCTTCCCCCCCTCCCCCTCCCCAGACCCTAATTTCGTACCTTTATTTATCCTCCTCCATACTCTTCCCGTGTTCTTTGATCATTTGGCTTCGTTACGAAGATCCTTCATGAATGACTCTGATTTCATTTTCCGTTACTTTTTAATGTTATGTGACTGGGTCTTCGTCTTTATTATTATTATTATTGTTATTATTATTATTATTATTATTATTATTATTATTATTATTATTATATTATATTTTAAATTTATGTTTTATTATTATTATTATTATTATTATTATTATTATTATTATTATTATTATTATTACACATATATATTGGTATTATTGTTCACAGAAATAATGTTGACAGAATCGTACACTATTTTAAAAATTTCCACGCATTATAAAAATAATAATAATAATAATAATAATAATAATAATAATAATAATAATAATAATAATAATAATACACAAACACACTACATAGCAAATCCCTATTATTATTATTATTATTATTATTATTATTTATTATTATTATTATTATTATTAGTACACATATATATTAGTATTATTGTTCACAGAGATAATGTTTGACAGTAAAAATCGTACACTATTTTAAAAGATTTTCATGTATTATAATAATAATAATAATAATAATAATAATAATAATAATAATAATAATAATAATAATAATAATAATAACACACACTATATGGCAAATCCCTGAATATTTACCTGTTATTATAATCTATACTCTGTCAATAGTCACAACATTCGGTTGTAATCCTTTCTCGATTTTTATCCGTTTTCTCTAGAAGCCTATCAGTATCCTCTTCTTTGGAAGTTTAGGCCTACTGTGAATGTTTGTAGCCTTCAAGGTTATTGCATAATAATAATAATAATAATAATAATAATAATAATAATAATAATAATAATAATAATAATAATAATAATAATAATAATAATAATCACAGTATTCTCTTCTTTGGAAGTTTACTGTGAATGTTTGTAGCCTTCAAGGTTATTGCATAATAATAATAATAATAATAATAATAATAATAATAATAATAATAATAATAATAATAATAATAATAATAATAATACACTGATCAAGACAAATTTTAGTCGGAGAGAAAACGAAAAAGCAAGACATTAGACCAGAGATATAATTAGAGAGAAATAAAGAACTAAATACTCTTCCAGAAAAACTAGTTCTTTCTCTCTCTCTCTCTCTCTCTCTCTCTCTCTCTCTCTCTCTCTCTCTCTCTCTCTCTCAGCATGATGCCTTCCGGAATCGACCAATTATCGACACCCCTGAACTGTGTTACACCGGAATTGGAAAGCGTTGTCAGTGTCGCTCCCTCTCGGCGTCAATGAATGTAGGCTGGTGTATAAATACACGGCAACATTCACACGAGAGAGAGAGAGAGAGAGAGAGAGAGAGAGAGAGAGAGAGAGAGAGAGAGAGAGAGAGAGAGAGAGAGCTGAGTGTGGCTTTACCGTGGTGCAGTAAAAACACATACACACACACACACATATATATATATATATATATATTATATATATATATATATATATATATATATATATATATATATATATATATATATATATATATATATACTTCAAATTTGTAATTAAATTAACATACCTTCTGACATGTTCATACAAATAATCTCCTCTCGGCTTCACTAACATATCAAACTCAACAGACATCCATAAATTAATTAACAAATTTAATGATCTAATTTATTTAAACAATTGAACAGGTATTAAAAAGAAACACTATAAATATTTACAACAATCATACACACAATCATACAGATCAAAATCATTAAATGAATTTGAATTCATTTACTAATCCCGCTCTCATACCCACTAATACCCAACCCAAATCATTCTCTGTACCTGCCCCCTACACCAGTGCCCCTTACGATCAGTCCCTCTCCCCCTACGGTAATCCCCAACCCCGAATCCCCCTTGGGGAAGGCTGAAGACATTATTATCAACCGTCAGGGCCAAGTAATGAGATCATTTTTCCCAAACTCCATTGATAAAATAGTTCGTGTTTGGATGCGCCGTATTCATTATTCTTTGCAGGAGATGGATTTTGCCAACTTTTTCACAGGCCCCGGAAGTTTAAATTGAGAGAGAGAGAGAGAGAGAGAGAGAGAGAGAGAGAGAGAGAGAGAGAGAGAGAGAGAGAGAGAGAGAGAGTTTGAATTGAACTGAAAATAGAATTTAGGTTAAAGGCCAAGCACTGGGAACTATGCGGTCATTCAGCCCTGAAGCGGAAATTGACAGTAATAGGTTTGAGAGGTGTAACAGGAGGAAAACCTCAAAGCAGTTTCACTATGGATCAACTGTTAGGAGAGGGTGGAAAGTAAGGTGGAAGAAGGAGAATATGAAAGGAGGTACAGTAAAGGGAACGGAAAGTGTTGCAGCTGGGGGCCGAAGGCACACTGCAAAGAACCTTAAGTAATGCCTACAGTGCACCGCATGAGGTGCACTGGCGGCACCATACCCCTACGAGAGAGAGAGAGAGAGAGAGAGAGAGAGAGAGAGAGAGAGAGAGAGAGAGAGAGAGAGAGAGATTCGTCGTACGAAAATTCACAGACAACTTACGAAACAATCTCAGCACAAAAAAAAAAAACTTGTAGCGGAAGAAACAACTTAATAGATGGAAATTATTCAAAAAACATTTTTAAATAAATTATTAAAATCCGACATAAAGCTAGAAATGGAATGAGCTAATTAAAAAATATCAAATGAATCAGGATTTACAAAGAAAAAACAACAATGCGGAAATTTAAGAGAGGCCTTTACACATAGGCTACAAGGAAAACTTCACAAGCACAAGACTAAGTCAAGAAAAAAAAACAAGCAAAAAATGGAATAAAAATCAATACATACAAACATAATAAACATAAATAGAACGCTTCAATCAGCACACAAAATAAGACTAAACAAACGAAGAAAAAACTGATACCAAAAACTTAAACAAAAAAAATTCAAAGAAAATATATTTTTTTTTAAAGTTTAACCTAAAGAGAAACAAATTCACTCTGCTGGGCATTAATAGAGGACCCAAAAGAAAAAGTTCAAACGAAATGCCATTTCCCAGGAGGGCGAATGGCACTCTGGAGGCCATAGACCCCAGGGCCAGGAGGCCATGGAGCCCAGGGCCACACCAATATCCCCCCAATTCGACCGTCAAAATGGTCTACATTTGTAAGGCGATTGTGTGGGGGGCTACGATGTAAATGGTAATTGTATGGTAATGTGGTACTTTTGAGGGGCAGAGTTGAACTGATATTGCTTTCGTTAATGGATATGAATGTTTGAATGTACGTATGTGTATGTTCGAATGTATTATGTATGTATGTGTGTATGTATATATATAGGCCTATGTATAACTGAATCACGAAAATATGGAACGTGATGAATATATAATTAAGACAAAATCGTGGATTTTGTTTTATTTATACATATAGGCTATATATTATATATATAAATATATATATATATTGATATATGTACATGTATTCATAAGTACACGTATGTATGTCTATCTATCTATACATACAAATATATGTATATATATATATATATATATATATAGAGAGAGAGAGAGAGAGAGAGAGAGAGAGAGAGAGAGAGAGAGAGAGACATCATATAAACAGGCAAAAAAAAAAAAAACCTAAGGCACTCTCTCTCTACCTCTACGAAGTGCTGAATAGGGCTAATGATCCCCACGTACCAACTTTCGTCAAAGGAATGATGCTGTAATGACCTTTCCTTTTACCTTTCTTTTTACGAAAGCGTTGCACCTTTCCTTTTCATCTCGTCCCGGGTGGGGGGAAGGGCTTGCCTGGGTGTTTGTTTCGGGGGTGGGGTGGGGAAAGGGGGGGGGGAGAGACTCCGATACCAAAGGAGAAGAAATTATAGGCCTAAAGACGAGTATTTAGGAAATGTTCTACGGTTTAGAATCAAAGTTTGATGTTGTTTCGAGCGATTGGATTTCCACTGTGATTTGCAAGCACGCGAGGGGCATTTGGGTGGGTATTAGGGTATGCTAGGCCCTGATAGTGTCAGGGTATATTTAAATATTTTAAAAAGTAGTAATGTAGTATTTATTGCTCTAGCTGTTATAATAAAAGTCACCATGACAAGAGAACTACCCTGATAGAACCTCAGTATTTGCTATGACACAAATAAACACACATATACATATATATAATATATATATATATATATATATATATATATATATATATATATATATATATATATATATATATATATATATATATATATATATATATATATATATATATATATATATATATAATATAAATATATGAATATATAAAATACAGTATGTATGAATCGTTAAAAATACAGCATGAAAAAATATAATTAGATAACAAATAAAAAACTGTTCTAAAGAAAATTTTATTAATGTTTTGTCATTTCATACACGCAAAATATTATTTACCCACACATCAGTGGATAAATTTATAAGAGCTTTAATAATGACCTTTAATACATTTATTTAGAACAATAAAAACAGTTTTAAATGAACAACAAACAAACAACAAACACACACACACACACACACACAAGCCACTCCTATTTTCCTACAGATCACAATTTTAGAAAAAAAAATTCTGAGACTTCTCTACCGCTCAGACTTCATTTATGCAAATGAGCTCTATAGGCCATAGATTTGAACATGCCGGGAGGATACATATACCTATTCATATATGAATAGGGGCGTTATATGGCATATACATATATCCATATATAAATAAGCAGGAATACCCTCACGGTACTTTCAAATCTGTGGTTGCTTTTAGAATCTTGCATAAGACTTGGTTTCTTCATTTAAGTAATATGTAGGCCTAGAAGTGTTATCAAATAGATAAGCCTAGGCCTATATGTAGCATAATCAGCATATTATGAATGTGCAAACTCTTGACTCACAATTAGAGCACGAATTAGTTTTAGCATTTAAAAAGCTTCAAAAACAACTAGACATATTTTTAAAATTCAGCTTTACCAACATTTCTCTCTCTCTCTCTCTCTCTCTCTCTCTCTCTCTCTCTCTCTCTCTCTCTCTCTTCTATATATATATATATATATATATATATATATATATATATATATATATATATATATATATATATATATATATATATATATATGATGAAAGCAAATAGTATTTCTAATGAAGAAATTGTGAAGACATCCAGCTTAAGAAAGATTCAACCCTTCCCGTCCTGCAATTCTGTTCCTTCCATCTTAAAATTTATGCTTCTGAGGAGCAAAAGGGCGTTCCGTGGATCCTCCCTCCCTCGGTGTCACTTACCCTCCTCTTCCCCGTA
Source organism: Macrobrachium rosenbergii (assembly GCF_040412425.1). NCBI lineage: Eukaryota > Metazoa > Arthropoda > Malacostraca > Decapoda > Palaemonidae > Macrobrachium > Macrobrachium rosenbergii. The sequence continues at coordinate 18,473,932 of NC_089765.1, read as the reverse complement.
TTCAAGTCTTCCCAGGTTCTGTGTCTTTCCAGGTTCTGAGTCTTCCCAGGTCTTCCTGAGTCTTCCCAGATCTTCCTACGTCCTCCCAGGTATTCCTGAGTCTTCCCCAGGTCTTCAAAAGTCCTCCCAGGTTTTCCTATGTCCTCCCAGGTTTTCCTGAGTCTTCCCAAGTCTTCTCAGGTCTTCCTGAGTCTTCCTAAGTATTCTCGGGTCATCCTAAGCCTTTTCAGGTCTCCCTGAGTCTTTCCAGATCTTCCTACGTCCTCCCAGGTATTCCTGAGTCTTCTCCAGGTCTTCCTAAGTCTTCCCAGGTTTTCCTATGTCCTCCCAGGTTTTCCTGAGTCTTCCCAGGTCTTCCCAAGACTTCTCAGGTCTTCTTGAGTCTTCTCAGGTCTTCCTAAGTATTCTCGGGTCATCCTAAGTCTTCTCAGGTCTCCCTGAGTCCTCCTAAGTCTTCCCACGTCTTCCTAAGTAATCCCAAGTCTTCCTAAGTATTCTCAGGTCTTCCTGAGTCTTCCCACGTCTTCCTAAGTAATCCCAGGTCTTCCTGAGTCGTCCCAGGTCTTCCTAAGTCTTCTCAGGTCTTCCTAAGTCTTCCCATGTCTTCCTGAGTCTTTCCATGTCTTCCCGGGTCCTTAGTCTTCCTAGGCCCTGATTCTTCCCAGGTCCCGAATCTTCCCAAGTCCTGAATCTTCCCAGGTCCCGAGTCTTCCCTACCTCCCCAAAGTCCTTTTCACGATCGAGCTGACTTTTGCAAATCAGGTCAAGACGGCGCCACGGTCACGCATGACCTAACGAGCCACGTACCCAGACTGTGGGGTGTGACTTCATCGAGAGAGAGAGAGAGAGAGAGAGGGAGGTGAAGATTGCCTTGTCGAAAAGGTACCATATTGTAATGAGAAGAGATAAATTTTGACGGAGCACTGATCACTTACATCTCTCTCTCTCTCTCTCTCTCTCTCTCTCTCTCTCTCTCTCTCTCTCTCTCTCTCTCTCTCTATTACCTTCCGTCATTTTGAGATGAAGTCACACACACACACACAGTCCAAAAGGAGAGAGAGAGAGAGAGAGAGAGAGAGAGAGAGAGAGAGAGAGAGAGAGTTGAAGATAATCTATGTCAAAGATGTACCATATTTTAATGATGTAATACATTTTGACGGAGCACTGATCACTCACATTCTCTCTCTCTCTCTCTCTCTCTCTCTCTCTCTCTCCATGTTGTCAAGAACAATCGACTAATAACCCTCTTTTCCTTGACCCAGGGCATCGAACGCCGCTTGGCAGCCAAGAGCGGTACCATTGCACCAACAGGTCTAGAGGAAGAGAGAGTAGAAACTTAGGCAAATAGTACAGGTAACATTAGCAATTAACACTTGCCCCATCAGGTACACCGAACACCAAGGGTTAAGGCCAAGTCAGGATTTCAAAATGGGAGATCTGTTGTTAGTGCAAGTTGAACCTTTCTGACAGGGTCATTTAAAAGATGAAACAGATGCATGATGTTAAAAATCATAGGAAAAATTGGACTGGAAAGTTCATTGTGTCTCTGATGACCTGACCAGGTGACATCCCTTTTGAGACGTCGATGACGTCAAAATGATGTCATGGCAATATGAACACTAAGTTAACTTGAAGTCCTACGTATTTTGGTGCTGGATAGCATTTGGGTGTTATCTAAAGTTGGTGGTGGATGGTTTAATTGTGCTGAAAGTAGAAGCTATTCCAAGAAATTTAAAGCAGGTTTACATAGAGAACCATAAGAATTTTTTTTTTACTATTTTCCTTTATTTCTTCAGTACGATTTATATAAACATGCAGGCATAAATGACAATAATATACACCCCATTGTCAAGGGAACTTATCGTACGTTTTATGACACTAAAGGAATTTTATAAACTCATATCAAAATCGTAAAATTTATGTTCTTGTAAATAATTAGAAGTCTAATTGTTTACAATCTTTAAATAAACTACAAGTTTATTTAAAGTATAATCATTCAGTTTCAAAATGAGGTCAAAGCCAACTTTAGAGCATGATAAATAATTTTACAGCGAGCGATAAGAGATTACCTTCTCCAAATTCTTAGCAGTAAGCCAGAACTTGGTCCACCCAGGACTCTCTAAAGTACCTGGTAGTTGCAAGACCTATGGGGAAAAGCGCACTGCAGATACTACTACTACTACTACTACTAAATAATAATAATAATAATAATAATAATAATAATAATAATAATAATAATAATAATAATAATAATAATAATAATAATAAGTAAAAGAAACTGGAATATGAATGCAAGAAAACAAACCATTCTGGCGTCACAACTGCCAAGGTTACCGACACCAGACTTTGGGAAGGAATCCAATACAATGTTTAACAGCCAACCAGAATAAAAAGAGAGAGAGAGAGAGAGAGAGAGAGAGAGAGAGAGACAGAGAGAGAGACACAGAGAGAAGGCGTCTATCAGTCTCCATTAGGATGGGATTAATCACAAAGGCCATTAAGAGAGAAATCAATTTCCGAGCTCATTAGGCCTAAATGGGTGTTAATAAGGATCATTAACAGGTAAAATCCATCAACTGGACGTCCTGCCCCAATCAACAAATGTTGCGCTGAATTGCGATCTCTAGAAATTATATATTTTCATTTTAACCAGTTCCAGAGGTCCTTCTTTATCCCTCACACCGTTGGACTGTGGAACAGCCTACCTACTGAGGAGGTCGTGCAATTGGAACTTCAGGAGTTCAAGCCAAGATGCGATGCCATCATTACTGCCCTAATACTGTTCTCCGTGGCTTTTAATGCATTTTTATCTATTTATCAATTTATTAATTTATTTTTTCTTTTTTAATATCCGAGGTCTTTTCTTTCTGTATTTCACTTTACCTTCTCTTAATTCTTCCTAATGACCACCATAATATTCTTTGGAAGCTTGAATTTCAAGTCAATGGCCCCTGAGGTGGGCTTGTTCCATATGAATAGGTTTCTCCTCTGAATAACAATATTAAAAGTTATTCCTGGGTTGGAATTAAGTGACAGAGAACTAAATCAAACAATAATCAGGCCGAATAAGATTTGGATATCAAAGATAACCAATAAAGGTTGGAATTAAGTGGCAGAGTAAGAAATCAAATAATAATCAGGCTAATAAGACTGTTAAACAACCACAATTGGCATAACTATTGAAAAATAATACGCAATACGTACAGTACCCCGACGAGAGAGAGAGAGAGAGAGAGAGAGAGAGAGAGAGAGAGAGAGAGAGAGAGAGAGAGAGAGAGAGAGAGAGAGTCCTGTAATCTACAAACTGAATTCAAATGATTTCCCTCTATTCACACAGACAGTTCTGATAAACAACTGTGATTGGCATGACTAGTAAAAAATAAGACAATATTTACAGTACCCACAGAGAGAGAGAGAGAGAGAGAGAGAGAGAGAGAGAGAGAGAGAGAGAGTCCAGTATATAGTTTTCATAAACAACCATGATTGGCATGACTAGTAAAAAAAAATTAGACAATACTTTCAGTACTCGCATGAGAGAGAGAGAGAGAGAGAGAGAGAGAGAGAGAGAGAGAGAGAGAGAGAGAGAGAGAGCAGGGAGGTTAAAGAGGTGCTGTACTGGCGAAATAGCAGGGAGCTGAAGATTTATGGCAGTCATCATCATCATCATCATAATGACGGGGAGAAAGTATAAGCAAGAAACCTGTGAGTACAAAAAAAATAAAAAATAAAAAACAAAACATGAAAAAGATACGAGTAATGTACGTGCAATGCTTGTGTAATCCGTACGCACGTAGTGACTGCGCGTTTGCGCGCGTACGTATAAATTTACCTGTATTATGTAAACAAATGATCTTTGTGGATGAAAGATTGCAATTCACTTAAATTTTTACCATTTTTTCTCAATGTTGATGAATTCCGGGCACGAGTGATGCAATTTGGGCACGTGCCTTTAAATGTACTGGACAGTTGTTGACCTAAGAGGTGAATTACACACCCAGTGGTCAGTCGACTACAGTGGGCAGCTCTGAGAAAGAGAGAGAGAGAGAGCAAATAAAACCCTTAAACTTACGAGCACGTATAAAAGATTATATATATATATATATATATATATATATATATATATATATATATATATATATATATATATATATATAGAGAGAGAGAGAGAGAGAGAGAGAGAGAGAGAGAGAGAGAGAGAGAGAGAGAGAAAACAATACCCTAGTTTTTTTACATATATATATATATATATATATATATATAGAGAGAGAGAGAGAGAGAGAGAGAGAGAGAGAGAGGAAAGAAGCAACCTCGATGGAAAACGGAACCCTCGCTAAGAAAAGCCGTGAGTGAGGAATATTCTCACGGGCGCCTGAGTCCCGTGGAGAAAAAGTCGTGAGTCTTAACCAGAGGTCATACAACACAAGACCAAAGAGACCTCAGGAGGAGGAGGAGGAGGAGGAGGAGGAGGAGGAGGAGGAGGGAGGAGAGAGGAAGATGGGTAGGAAAAAGCAGGTGGTCATTTGAAAGGAGGAAAAATGACGGAGAGCTGGAAAACACCGCAAAGACTCGATGGTGAAAGAGTTGGGGGGAGAGAGAGATGGAGGAAAAAAAAAAAAGGAAGGGTAGATGTTGGAGGAAGATGGGGGAGGGAGAAGCATATAGCCAGGAGGAGGGGGAACAAGAAAGGGGAAGGGGGGCTGCCCTCCCCCCGCCAAAAGTAACCTGGCAATATTGAGAGAAAGCAATAACGAGTCGAGTATGTGAAGAACACGAAATGAGGGGAACAGGAGGTAGCAGACAAAGATGAGAGAGAGAGAGAGAGAGAGAGAGAGAGAGAGAGAGAGAGAGAGAGAGAGAGAGAGAGAGAGGGGTCATGCCAGGATGATGGAAAAGCTGCCTGGCGGAAGGCGACTGAGATAAAAACAATAATGTACCCAATGCGCGCGCGCAAGCACTCATGACCGTAGATGCTTGGCAGCCTTCTGCTGAATAATGAATACTTAATTACCGTACCAACAGGTGGAATGAAATACATAAAAGTAAATGCAATAAATATCTGAAACTATGAATAAAGTTTTAACTCACAACAATCGCTTTCACAAACATATTCTATTTACTGAAAGCTAATAAGAGCTAAATGAATTTACTAATCGAACTGCATAATAATTTGGATGATTTAACCGACCAAAATTTAATCACCACAATCACTGTAGCTAAATTATCTGTAGTCGCTTTCTTCCGTGACTTTTTTCTTTTTTCACAAACGAGAATTCTATCCTGGGAGAGACTCCTTTGCAACGTGAAGGCCTGTTTGACTTGTTACGTGTGAACCCAAATATTTCTGAACTGACATCATGTCATTTCCGAATGGCAGCAGGCTACTTCTTCCAGAAGGAGAATCATTTGAAACACACACACATATAACATATATATATATATATATATATATATATATATATATATATATATATATATATATATATATATATATATATATATATATATATATATATATATCAGAAAGTCCTGTATCTACAAAATGAGTTCAAATAACTTCTCTCTATTCACATAGCCAGTTCTGATACACAACTAAGAATGGTATTAGTGAAGAATATGAAATACTTATAGTACCCCAGAGAGAGAGAGAGAGAGAGAGAGAGAGAGAGAGAGAGAGAGAGAGAGAGAGAGAGAGAGAGAGCCTTTTAGATAATGCCGACTCCATTCCTTGGAGGTTCGCGTTTCAGAAACGGTTCCTCTTTTGATCGCCCCTACGGCTTCTTTATCTTTATTGAAATCGGATTGTTATCGATAGGAAGTGGTTAACCTCGGATGCGTATTTTTTTTTTCTTTTTTGGTTGTGTATTGTTGCAGTGAAGGGAGAAGATAGGATAACAGGGTAGGCTCCAAGGAAGACAGCAAGAGAGCCTCTCTCTCTCTCTCTCTCTCTCTCTCTCTCTCTCTCTCTCTCTCCGGGGATCAGGAGAGAGAGAAGAGAATAGAAGAGGATGGAGAAGAGAGGTAACAGGGTAGGCTCCAAGGAAGAGAGAAGGAGTCTCTCTCTCTCTCTCTCTCTATGGGGACCAGGAGAAAGCGAGAAGAGAATAAGAAGAGGAGGGAGAAGAGAGGATAATAGGGCAAGCTCCACAGAAGAAAGCAAGAATCTCTCTCTCTCTCTCTCTCTCTCTCTCTCTCTCTCTCTAGGGATCAGGAAAGAGTGAACAGAAGAAAAGGGAGATTGAAGAGAGCATAGATGGTGTAGGCTATAGGCTAAGGTAGGGAACTAGACCTGTTCGGAACCTATCTCTGAGAGAAGGAGAGAAAGAGAAAGAGACAGAGGAAGGAAGAAAGAAGGAGAGAGAGAGAGAGAGAGAGAGAGAGAGAGAGAGAGAGAGAGAGAGAGAGAAGAGAGAGCTAAGGACTGAAAGAAAGGGGGGTGGGACCCCCTCCTGCCCTGTGCCACTTCTCCTCTTCTATTATCTCTTCACATAGAGAAGGAGAGAGAGAAAGAGACAGAGGAAGGAAGAAAGAAGGGGAGAGAGAGAGAGAGAGAGAGAGAGAGAGAGAGAGAGAGAGAGAGAGAGAGAGAGAGAGAAAGAGGAAAAGAAGCTAAGGACTGAAAGGGAGGGGTGGGGCCTCCTTCCTGCCCTGTGCCACTTCTCCTCTTCCTATCTCTCTTCACAGAGAGAGAGAGAGAGAGAGAGAGAGAGAGAGAGAGTAGCTAAGGACTGAAAGGGAGGGGTGGGACCTCCCTTCCTGCCCTGTGCCACTTCTCCTCTTCCTATCTCTCTTCAGAGAGAGAGAGAGAGAGAGAGAGAGAGAGAGAGAGAGAGAGAGAGAGAGAGGAAAAGTTGCTAAGGACTGAAAGGGAGGGGTGGGACCTCCCTTTCTGCCTTGTGTCACTTCTCCTCCTCCTATCTCTCTGCACAGACAGAAGGAGAGAGAGAGAAAGAGACAGAGGAAGGAAGAAAGAAGGAGAGAGAGAGAGAGAGAGAGAGAGAGAGAGAGAGAGAGAGAGAGAGAGGGACATAGCATACTTGAAGGAACTGAGTTCCTTCTTCCTGCAGAGCCGGTCTTCTAGATTATTCTAGCAGAATTACCAGAAGGAAGACATCTGCAAGAATAGGTCTAGATATCCGACTATTTGCCCGTTTTGACAGAGATCTTCTATTAGAAGAGTCTTCATCAAGGGACATAGCATACTTGAAGGAACTGAGTACCTTCTTTCTGCAGAGCCGGTCTTCTAGATTATTCTAGCAGAATTACCAGAAGGAAGACATCTGCAAGAATAGGTCTAGATATCCGACTATTTGCCCGCTTTGACAGAGATCTTCTATAAGAAGAGTCTTCATCAAGGGACATAGCATACTTGAAGGAACTGAGTACCTTCTTTCTGCAGAGCCGGTCTTCTAGATTATTCTAGCAGAATTACCAGAAGGAAGACATCTGCAAGAATAGGTCTAGATATCCGACTATTTGCCCACTTTGACAGAGATCTTCTATAAGAAGAGTCTTCATCAAGGGACATAGCATACTTGAAGGAACTGAGTACCTTCTTTCTGCAGAGCCGGTCTTCTAGATTATTCTAGCAGAATTACCAGAAGGAAGACATCTGCAAGAATAGGTCTAGATATCCGACTATTTGCCCGCTTTGACAGAGATCTTCTATAAGAAGAGTCTTCATCAAGGGACATAGCATACTTGAAGGAACTGAGTACCTTCTTTCTGCAGAGCCAGTCTTCTAGATTATTCTAGCAGAATTACCAGAAGGAAGACATCTGCAAGAATAGATCTAGATATCCGACTATTTGCCCGCTTTGACAGAGATCTTCTATAAGAAGAGTCTTCATCAAGGGACATAGCATACTTGAAGGAACTGAGTACCTTCTTTCTGCAGAGCCGGTCTTCTAGATTATTCTAGCAGAATTACCAGACAGAATGACCAGAGAGGAAGACATCTGCAAGAATAGGTCTAGATATCCGACTATTTGCCCGCTTTGACAGAGATCTTCTATAAGAAGAGTCTTCATCAAGGGACATAGCATACTTGAAGGAACTGAGTACCTTCTTTCTGCAGAGCCGGTCTTCTAGATTATTCTAGCAGAATTACCAGAAGGAAGACATCTGCAAGAATAGGTCTAGATATCCGACTATTTGCCCGCTTTGACAGAGATCTTCTATAAGAAGAGTCTTCATCAAGGGACATAGCATACTTGAAGGAACTGAGTACCTTCTTTCTGCAGAGCCGGTCTTCTAGATTATTCTAGCAGAATTACCAGAAGGAAGACATCTGCAAGAATAGGTCTAGATATCCGACTATTTGCCCGCTTTGACAGAGATCTTCTATAAGAAGAGTCTTCATCAAGGGACATAGCATACTTGAAGGAACTGAGTACCTTCTTTCTGCAGAGCCGGTCTTCTAGATTATTCTAGCAGAATTACCAGAAGGAAGACATCTGCAAGAATAGATCTAGATATCCGACTATTTGCCCGCTTTGACAGAGATCTTCTATAAGAAGAGTCTTCATCAAGGGACATAGCATACTTGAAGGAACTGAGTACCTTCTTTCTGCAGAGCCGGTCTTCTAGATTATTCTAGCAGAATTACCAGAAGGAAGACATCTGCAAGAATAGATCTAGATATCCGACTATTTGCCCGCTTTGACAGAGATCTTCTATAAGAAGAGTCTTCATCAAGGGACATAGCATACTTGAAGGAACTGAGTACCTTCTTTCTGCAGAGCCGGTCTTCTAGATTATTCTAGCAGAATTACCAGAAGGAAGACATCTGCAAGAATAGGTCTAGATATCCGACTATTTGCCCGCTTTGACAGAGATCTTCTATAAGAAGAGTCTTCATCAAGGGACATAGCATACTTGAAGGAACTGAGTACCTTCTTTCTGCAGAGCCGGTCTTCTAGATTATTCTAGCAGAATTACCAGAAGGAAGACATCTGCAAGAATAGATCTAGATATCCGACTATTTGCCCGCTTTGACAGAGATCTTCTATAAGAAGAGTCTTCATCAAGGGACATAGCATACTTGAAGGAACTGAGTTCCTTCTTTCTGCAGAGCCGGTCTTCTAGATTATTCTAGCAGAATTACCAGAAGGAAGACATCTGCAAGAATAGATCTAGATATCCGACTATTTGCCCGCTTTGACAGAGATCTTCTATTAGAAGAGTCTTCATCAAGGGACATAGCATACTTGAAGGAACTGAGTGCCTTCTTTCTGCAGAGCCGGTCTTCTAGATTATTCTAGCAGAATTACCAGAAGGAAGACATCTGCAAGAATAGGTCTAGATATCCGACTATTTGCCCGCTTTGACAGAGATCTTCTATAAGAAGAGTCTTCATCAAGGGACATAGCATACTTGAAGGAACTGAGTACCTTCTTTCTGCAGAGCCGGTCTTCTAGATTATTCTAGCAGAATTACCAGAAGGAAGACATCTGCAAGAATAGATCTAGATATCCGACTATTTGCCCGCTTTGACAGAGATCTTCTATTAGAAGAGTCTTCATCAAGGGACATAGCATACTTGAAGGAACTGAGTGCCTTCTTTCTGCAGAGCCGGTCTTCTAGATTATTCTAGCAGAATTACCAGAAGGAAGACATCTGCAAGAATAGATCCAGATATCCGACTATTTGCCCGCTTTGACAGAGATCTTCTATTAGAAGAGTCTTCATCAAGGGACATAGCATACTTGAAGGAACTGAGTGCCTTCTTTCTGCACAGCCGGTTTTCTAGATTATTCCAACAGAATTATCTTCGGGTGTCCCTCTGGGGGTCTTCTGGTGTCCCTCTGGAGGCCTTCTGGTGTCCCTCTGGAGGCCTTCTGGTGTCCCTCTGGAGGCCTTCTCGTGTCCCTCTGGAGGCCTTCTCGTGTCTTTTATCGGGAGACTTCGTGCGCCTTCTGGAGTGGTAGGGACCCTCGCCAGCCATTGAGTCTCGCTCTGGGAGGTCATCTGCCTGCCTGCCGAACAGCCGTTGACTCTCCCAGAGAAAGTCCCTCCGCCTGACAAGATGGGGGGATCTCACCAGCCGTTGACTCTCACCAGGAGAGTTCGTCTGACCACAGAACAGCCATTGACTCTTGTGAGCCTGCTGGAGTGGTAGGGACCTCTCCAGACGTTGACGCTTGCCCTGAGAGCTCGTCCGCCTGCCCGCTAAACAGACGTTGACTCTCCCAGAGAAAGTTCCTCCGCCTGACAAGATGGGGGAATCTTGCCAGCCGCTGACTCTCGCCGGGAGAGTTCGTCTGCCGACTGAACAGCCGTCAGCTCTCTTCCCGAGGGCTCCTATGCCTCTGAGCAACTGTTGACTCTAGCCAGTGAGAGTTCCTCCGCCTGACGAGTTGACCCTTGTGAGCCTGCTGGAGTGGTAGGGACCTCTCCAGACGTTGACGCTAGCCCTGAGAGCTTGTCCGCCTGCCCGCTAAACAGACGTTGACTCTCCCAGAGAAAGTTCCTCTGCCTGACAAGATGGGAAAATCTTGCCAGCCACTGACTCTCGCCGGGAGAGTTCGTCTGCCGACTGAACAGCCGTCAGCTCTCTTCCCGAGGGCTCCTATGCCTCCCACCTCTGAGCAACTGTTGACTAGCCAGTGAGAGTTCCTCCACCTGACGAGTTGACCCTTGTGAGCCTGCTGGAGTGGTAGGGACCTCTCCAGACGTTGACGCTAGCCCTGAGAGCTTGTCCGCCTGCCCGCTAAACAGACGTTGACTCTCCCAGAGAAAGTTCCTCGGCCTGACAAGATGGGAAAATCTTGCCAGCCGCTGACTCGCCGGAGAGTTCGTCTGCCGACTGAACAGCCGTCAGCTCTCTTCCCGAGGGCTCCTATGCCTCCCACCTCTGAGCAACTGTTGACTCTAGCCAGTGAGAGTTCCTCCGCCTGACGAGTTGACCCTTGTGAGCCTGCTGGAGTGGTAGGGACCTCTCCAGACGTTGCCGCTTGCCCTGAGAGCTTGTCCGCCTGCCCGCTAAACAGACGTTGACTCTCCCAGAGAAAGTTCCTCTGCCTGACAAGATGAGAAAATCTTGCCAGCCACTGACTCTCGCTGGGAGAGTTCGTCTGCCGACTGAACAGCCGTCAGCTCTCTTCCCGAGGGCTCCTATGCCTCCCGCCTCTGAGCAGCTGTTGACTCTAGCCAGTGGGAGTTCCTCTGCCTGACGAGTTGACCCTTGTGAGCCTGCTGGAGTGGTAGGGACCTCTCCAGACGTTGCCGCCTGCCCTGAGAGCTTGTCCGCCTGCCCGCTAAACAGACGTTGACTCTCCCAGAGAAAGTTCCTCTGCCTGACAAGATGAGAAAATCTTGCCAGGCACTGACTCTCGCTGGGAGAGTTCGTCTGCCGACTGAACAGCCGTCAGCTCTCTTCCCGAGGGCTCCTATGCCTCCCGCCTCTGAGCAGCTGTTGACTCTAGCCAGTGAGAGTTCCTCATCAGTTCCAAGACTGGAGACCGTCCTCCTCCTGAAATCGTCCTTCTGAGGGCATGAGTCCTCTTCCGTCTTGCTCTTCCTTCCTTCTGCTTGAGACAGGAGATCCGTCAACTCTCTGTTTTCTCTCCTCAGTTTTTCCTCAAATTTCAAATCTCTTTCAACCGCTTCGTACAGACCGGCAATTTCTTCTTCAGATTGTCTATCTGGTTCCGATCCAGCTGCAGTCCCACTTGAGCTGCTTCCAAATCTTCTTGGGACAAGAGGAGCTCCTTCTCTTCTTCGCGTTCTCTCCTCTCCCTTTCGAGGGCCTCCTTCAACAAGGCGTTCTCCAGCGCAAGAGAGCCGTCCATTGGCGAGGCTTCTTTTTCCGTGTTTCCGTCCAGTCCTCTTCCTTCCGCACACCTCTCTTCAGACGCTGGCAAACGTCCAGTCTCGTCCTCGGAAAAGCGCGCGGTAACTTCTGCCTCTTTCCTTTCCCTTCTGGAACTAGGAAGCTCTCTTGGCTTTTTTACGAACCTCTGCTATCCTCAGTTTGAAGAAAGGCCACTGGGTTTTTCCTCCTTTCTTCTTCAGAGTGATGACGCCACCAGTCAGTCCTTCCTTCCTTCAGCACTTCCTCGAAGGTTTCTGTAGACTTCATTGAAGGATCCAGGAATCTCTTTGAGAAATGAGAGGAAGAGGAAGGGAAGAGCGAAAATGGAGGGAGAAAGCAGGAGGAGACGAAGGCGAAGACGAAGAGAAGAAACGTGAAGGAACGAAGAAAAGGGGAACCAAAATCAGAAGGAATCCCTGGATCCTTTGGAAGTCTTCGTCAGGTCTTCGTCAGGAGGTCTTCGTCAGGAGTTCGCCGAAGGAAGTAAGGATCTGTGACGTCATCGGTTGCCAACTGGAGAAGGAAATCGATCCAGTTGCATTCCTGCTGAAGACTTCTTCTTTGTCGTCTTCTTCAAGCGATGGAGCGAAGACTTCCAGAATACATCCCCGGAGCCTTTTCAGTCCTCAAACGGGAGGAACCAAACAGCTGCTACTTCTTCTTCTTCTTCTTCTTCTTCTTCTTCTTCTTCTTCTTCTTCTTCTTCAGGTACACTGGTGTTTCTTGAAGACGAGACTCAATCCACAGTGGAGTGACATTTGGTATACGGCTGAAGAAGTCGGCCTTGAAAAAATCTACCGAAAAACGTATATATATAAAAAAGAGAAAATCAATTTTATAATTTATGAATACGAAAATTTACAAAAGATTCGTTGCTTTTCTGAGGCCTTCGGCGCCTTTTGCATACATACATACAAACATACATACATATATATATATATTATATATATAATATATATATAATATATATATATAATATATATATATATATATATATATATATATATATATATATTTCTGACTCACATCAGGAGCAGGCAGGTCTTTCAATTGAAATACCTATATATATGAGTCAGAAATTTATTTCCATATATGATTGTATGTTGATTATTTATATATATATATATATATATATATATATATATATATATATATATATATATATATATATATACATATACATATATATATATATATCATTTATATGCATATATATACATATATATATAGACATATATATATATATATATATATATATATATATATATATATATATATATATATATATATATATATAGCAATGGATACACCAGCAGGGAAGCGCCATCTGCATATCAGTAAGGACACCAATCAAGGCCAAAACCCGGAACAGCATTTTACACAACTTTATTGGGACATGTTTCGAGCAGTGCTCTCACTCGTTATCAACCTACAAAATTAAAAGGACATTACAATTCTTATAATAAAATTCAAAATAATACAGTAAAATTACTATCAAAATAAGAATACCTTTAAAAGATGGCTAATCAAAATAAATAAAAGAATAAAATAAAATAAAGCAAAATACAACAAATTTAAGTCACAAAAACGGAAGGTACAAAGGCATAACAAACATACTAATTAATATACAATACCAGTAAAACGCAGACTAAAAACACAAAAGTGAGGTCACAGCCACATTTCTAGCCAAAGAAGGCTTTATCTTGATGGTGTATAGAACTTCTAAAATGTCGAGGTCTGTAGCAAACTGAGCAGTGGTTAAAACAGAAAGATCATCAATATGTAAAGGATGGCCAGTCTCCTCGCTGCTCTCTCTAATTGCACTGTAACTAGGTCTTGAAAGATAATTGCCAGTACGATATGACTTACCTAGATGTTCAAACCATCTCATCCAAGCTGATCTGGTAGTTTTTCCAACGTAAGTGGCATCACAACCACCACACTGCCATTTATAGATCAGATTGAACCGAAGGCTTGTTGGTATAGGGTCTTTAATTTTAAAGAAATTACCTAATTTATTTTGCAAAGTGAAATATATTTTGATATCTAGCTGAGGGTAACCAATGGACAAAGTAGAAATTAATTGTTCTTTTTAAATCGTAACTATGAGTTCCAGTAAGGGTTAAAGGTAAATAAATAACAGGTTTCTTTACATTGGCGGTAGTTTCGGGTTGTTTGTTTACATATAATTTCGAAAGCTGTTTACCAATATATGTGTTTGCGTAATTCAACGGATAGCCATTGTTTTTTAAAAGTGACCTTAGAAATTCCAATTCCTCATGCAAATTCAAAAAGCTAGAACAGATTTTATATGCTCTGGTTACTAGCGTCAATATCAAATTCATCTTATATTTCAAAGGTGTAGCTAACTGAAATTTAGACATAAGACCCGTGAAAGTACGCTTTCTAAAGACTGAGGTGTGAAAGTTATTATCAAGATTTTTTACCTGAATATCCAGAAAAGCAAGCGTATGATTATCTTCGATTTCACAAGTAAATTCTACATTATTATGTTTACTATTAAAGTACTCCAAAAAACGAGGAATCTGGTCACGACTCTTAAAAGCTAAGAAGGTATCATCAACATACCTCCTGTACAGCAAGGGCTGAAAAGCTAAAGAACAATCGTCTAACCATCTTTTCTCCATAAAACACATAAATGCATTTGCCAAAGATGGTCGTATACTGGACCCCATGCTTACACCATCAATTTGCTTATATAACAAACCGTTAAACAAAAAGTAACATTCTTTGGTAGAATGAGATGTGATACCTGTCCCCAGAATTGCCACATGGGGATCGTACAATTTTATTTTAAAAAAATTTCTTAAATTAACTAATCAAAACAAAGGAAAAATAGTTGATCATCATAGCCAGCATTTCACTTACGACTCTTAGTAATAAATATCTTATTACTCTATATAAAATAATAAAAGAAACAAGAATAAAACATACAAATAGACAACAACACCAGCCGCAGGAGACGTAAAAGATGCCGGTGCCTCTAAAAAAAAAAAAAAAAAAAAAAAAAAAAAACTTCCCATTTTTCCTGCTTTTTTTCTTAACGTCGTGTCCGGACGTAACCTTTTCAAGCCAAGTTACGGACGACCCCGCCCCCTAACCTCCGGCCCCCTAAGCAATTCAGCAATTCAGATTCGGCCATTAAGACCGACATGTCCCATACGAGGATGAAAGGACGAAGCCGAACAACAAGTTGAGAAGAAAGGGAAGAAAGAATGAGGGAAAAAGATGGAAGAAATAGTATAATTTCTCTTGTGGAAAGGAAGACTTAAATGAAACGGCTCCCATATAACTGCGAGCCTTGCTTCCTATATATAGCTTAGCTATGTATAGGCCTCTATATATGTTAGAGGTATCAAAAGGCCTACGGAGGCTTAAAATGTACGTTGAGAGTTCAACAGTTGAAAGTTGCGTTATTTACGCACATGTAACACACATACATACATATACTGTATATATATATATATATACACATATATATATATATATATATATATATATATATATATATATATATATATATATATATATATATATATATATATATATATATATATAGAGAGAGAGAGAGAGAGAGAGAGAGAGAGAGAGAGAGAGAGAGAGAGAGAGAGTTTGACTTCTAAAAGGGGAATTTACATGATATAAAATATGAAATGACAATGTGTGTGGATTGCGATTCACATAATTTAGGTCAGACGGGCAAGGAATTAATTATCAGAATATATGAACTTAAATTCAGTTAGAGCTGGCCGAAAGAATAATGATGCACTAGTGGAACATCGCACAAGAACAACTGGCCTCACAGAAGCATAATAATAATAATAATAATAATAATAATAATAATAATAATAATATAATAGTAAGGAAGGAAGGAGACCCTCTCCTAAGCATGTCCTCTTAAAAAAGGAATATTAATCTTATATTGAATCCGTTCAATTTTTCTTATGACTCGCTCCTCTTCCACGTTAATATTGGTCAACAAATTACCAATGTTTATATTTTGAATTGAACTGAACTGAATATAGCATTTAGGCCAAAGGCCAAGCACGGGGACATATGAGGTCATTCAGCGCTGAAACGGAAACTGACAGTAAAAGGTCTGAAAGGCGTAACAGGAGGAAAACCTCAAAGCAGTTGCACTATGAATCAATTGTTAGGAGAGGGTGGAGAGTAAGATGGAAGAAAGAGAATATGAAAGGAGGTACAGCAAAGAACCTTAAGTAATGCCTACAGTGCACCACAAGAGGTGCACTGACGGCACTACCTCCCCTACGGGGCAATGCTCATATTTTGGCAATGAGAAATATATAAACAAACAAACAGCGTTTGTCTAAATGTGAATAACATCCTTTATTTCATCTCAGGGCCGTAGATACAATAATATTGTGCGTAGAACGCTCTCTCTATCTCTATTCATAAAACTAACAAATGAAAATATTAAAATAAGTCCAGGTCTATACTGCCCTAAAATGGAATACTGCAGTATCTGCAAAATTTTCGAAATTGAGATATGCCAGCTATTGGGCTCGCGAAACACTGATACACAAGTTACTGCAGTTTCAGAATGATTCTTCAATGCTTTCTTTAGGGGGTCCCATTTGCAGTATCTGCAAAATCAGTAGTAAGGCAAGGGAAAACTGCAGTATCTACCATTTTTCTCAGTTTTGTATTTTTGCAGATACTGTAGTCTTCCATTTGTATTATAGGGCAGTATAAACCGTTGACCCCATTCTACATCTCTGATAAAAAGTGACCAGTAGATTCTACATGTTCTAAGGAGATTTGAAAGAGAAAGTCAACAACATCGGTATATAATTCTTTCTAATTCCCCTGGCCTCTATATGGTTCCCCAGTGCCTAAATTAATCCAAGGCAGCTGTTTCTTACCTGAAGATTATCCCTAATAAAACATCCTTTTTTTATAGTTATAAAAGGTTTTGACACACCTTTAATCTTTGTTCATTTTCATCCCAGCATACTGAAATTTGATTTCATTTAATAATTTTTATTTAATAATAATAATAAAAAAAATAAATAATAATAATAATAATAATAATAATAATAATAATTTAGAAATAGACCCTCTTTGAAAGAGTGGCCGTCTGGATGCTGAGTTTGTATTGTTATTTATATTTCCATTCTTTTTTAATAATAATAATAATAATAATAATAATAATAATAATTTAGAAATAGATCCTTTATCACAAAGTGGCCGTATGGATGCTGCTGAATTGCTATTCATAATTCCTTTTAATAATAATAATAATAATAATAACAATAATAATAATAATAATAATAATAATAATTTAGAAATAGACCCTGTTTCAAAGAGTGGTCGTTGGATGCTGTTAAGTTTGCATTGCTATTTATATTTCCATTCTTTTTCTTCATAATAATAATAATAATAATAATAATAATAATAATAATAATAATAATAATAATAATAATAATAATATCTGATCAAAATAACAAGAGTCATCACCAACAACCCCGCCACGCACATCCTGCGAGGTAAACCTCATCACAAACCCCCCTCCCTGCCCCCTCCCTAGAATGACTCCCCGATTCCCCTGAGTAAATCCCCAAAGGGGAAAAAACACATCCTGTTCCCTCCTCTCCGTGATCCCCGCGTTGCACCCGAACTCAAAGGTCGGAGTCCCCAGGGATCGCAGGAGGTCCTAATCCCGTAGGAAGCCACGCCAGTGCTCGCTTAGTTACTTACCCGTGGTTGGCTGATGAAAGGAAGGGAGGAGATTGCGAGTATGATATAGATTCATATC
>NC_089765.1:18446320-18451320 GCF_040412425.1 Macrobrachium rosenbergii | reverse complement strand
AATGAAAGCCAAGGCCCTTAAGTAATGCCTACAATGCACAGCATGAGGTGCACTGACGGCATATAAAAGAGAAAGATGTATTCTACCGGTAAACTGTGTGAAAGAGCAGAAGAACGAACATAGGCCTAATCACAGCGAGCGTAAAAGAAAGTCTGCAAAGGTGATGAATGAAACATAACGCAATATAACGATTGTACAGTTTTCATTCTCTACGCTCCATAACACCACTACAACTGACAATCAAGCGTTTGGCTGCAACGGAGTCAGGTTGAGAATTCTATTTTGGATAAATGAAGTGAATAAGACCGTCTGGTGTTTTTAACCAAAGCATAATGGCTTTCAATTAACCTCCAGGCTTTCAGCAAGCATTTGGGGAAGAGGTGATTGGCCGAGCGTTTCCCAGCCGTGTATGCTACCCCGACATTTGACTGACTACCCAGTGCATAGTACATGGTTCATTGTTTGTGTGAAGCACAATGAGGTTTTTAAATTTCTTGTCTGAAGACAACTCCTTGTGATGTAAATATAATATAATATAATATACGGTATATATCCGTGTGTGTGTGTATGTGTGAGTCTATTGTTTCCTTTAAAAAGAACTTCTACTCAAAAACCAAACAGCACAAGGAACACAAACAGCACACGTAACGTAACAAACAAGGAGCAGTAAGCGCGCTCCTCTTCTTACAAACACCGGCGATAAACGGAGGCAAGTTTTTGACAGACAGACAGACAGACAAACGAGAGGATATCACTGCGGGCTACGCAATCTCCCACACCCCTTCCTCCTCCACCTCCTCCTCCTCCTCCTTCTTTCTTCTTCCCCCTCTCCCCAAACCCCTTACCCCTCTGGCTACTGTGGTCACCGTCACACACACTCCACATTACAACTCCTCGGCCTAGCTCGGACTTACAGCGAGCGTCTAACGGCATTCCAACTTCTGCAACGGGTCTGTCTCTCATTTTGGACAATCCTCCCCCCCTCCCCTCCTCCCCTCCCCCCTTCCTTCCCCCGCCCCTCCCTTCGCCAGGTAACGCCAAGGCAAATGCGAGGAGACTTTCCTGACTGACAAAAAAAAAAAAAAAACAGATGTAACTTTTTTATATTTTCATTGAATGTCTGCATTTAACATGGAGTGGTTTGATGATTTCAAGTAGGGCGAACGCACGCATGCGCGCATACGCGCGCGCACACACACACATACTATATACACACACATATACTATATATATATATATATATATATATATATATATATATATATATATATATATATATATATATATACACAATACAGAATCGTCTAGATATCTTATGTATACTGTCATATCTCTCTCTCTCTCTATCTCTCTCTCTCTCTATATATTATCTATATATATATATATATATATATATATATATATATATATATATATATATATATATATATATATATATATCCCAACGCTTTTCTCAAGAACGGAATTTGCATATTTGTCCCCATTACAAAAACTAGTGAGACGAGCCTGGCAACCAACCTCAAAGCGGTCTTCTCATGTTTCCAATAAGCATTTCAAACTCACAGGGGCAAACACCTCTGCTCTCTCTCTCTCTCTCTCTCTCTCTCTCTCTCTCTCTCTCTCTCTCTCTCTCTCACACAGACGCACCACATTGGAACTTCCTGTTTAACGGCCGGGTCGCTGTCGCTAAACTGGGCGAGATGTCCAAGTTCGGATGGAGGCAGGATGCCTTGTTTGTTGATTGATAGATTTACAGATTTTAGGCATACATGCCAAGCACTGGGGCAACTAAGGCCATTCAGCGCTGAAACGGAAATTGACAGTAAAGAAGGTTTGAAAGGTGTAACAGGAGGAAAACCTCAAAGCAGTTGCACTAAGAATCGACTGTTAGGAGAGGGTGGATAGTAATATGGAAGAAAGACAATATGAACGGAGGTACAGTAAAAGGAATCAAAGCAGTTGCAGCTAGGGACCGAAGGCACGCTGCAAAGACCCTTAAGTAATGCCTACATTGCACCGCATGAGGTGTACTGACGGCACTAGGATTTTGGGGGATTAGTCTTTTTCATTTTTACATCAGGGAGATGGTTTTCCTTGATTTTTTTTTTTTGTGAGACTCTGAGGGATTAATCTTTTTTCTTTTTATAGCAGCTAGCTGATTTTTTCTTCTGAGCCAAAAGATATAAGGGGGTTTTGAGGGATTAATTTTTTTTCTTTTTAGTCCAGCGAGCGAAAATGTCCAAGGGATACTGAGGGATTAATATTTTTATTTTTAAAGATATACCATGATTTTAGCAGATTTATTTTTTTTCTAAGACAAACTGTACAGGGGATTTTGGGGATTAATCTTTCCCGTTTTTAAAGCAGCGAGTCGATTTTCGCTGATTTACTTTTCTAAGCAAAAATGTCCAATGGATTTTGCGGGATTAATATATTTTATATTTACAGAAAACCCACGAATATAAATTATATTATTTTTTTCTTCTGAGCGAAAAGGTACAGGGGATTTGCGCGATTAATATATTTTTATATTTATAGAAAATCCATGATTTTAGCTAGTTTATTTTTTCTTAGCGAAAAGGAGCAGGGGATTTTGAGGGATTAATATATCTTCTTCCTATATAGCATCTGGCTAACATTCGCCGATTCATTTTCCTCTGGGCGAGAACGTGCCGGGGAGACTCTAAGGGATTAACCTTTTTCCTTAATAAAAAGCTCCTGATTTTACAAGATTTATTTTTTTTTACTAAGAGCAAACTTGCAGGAGACGCGAAGTCAATGTTATTCTCTTGCCCAGGGCACAAAGAGACGAAGAAAAAAGATGTCTGGGAAGAGAATGACTGGGATTTAACGGCTAGTACCTAAAGAAGCGACGGCGCTCTCTCTCTCTCTCTCTCTCTCTCTCTCAAGCCTCTTGGAGAAAGATAAAGTTATCATAAGAACCTTGGTTATAATGGTATTGTCATAAGTTATCATAACCCTTTAGTAAGCGTAAACAATTCTTCATCACTTCCCATTGCGAATAATAATAATAATAATAATAACTTCTGATTTTTTTAACGGGAGATTTCAAGATAAAATTATTAACAGCGATGATAATTCTCTTACCTTTCTCGGGAGACTTCAAAATGAAATTAATAACAGTGATGATAACTCTCTTATTTTCTCGGATGATTTCAAGATAAAATTAATAACAGCGGTGATAATTCTCTTATTTTCTCGGGAGATATCAAGAGAAAATTAATAACAGCGATGATAATTCTCTTGCTTTCTCGGGAGATTTCAGGATAAAATTAATAACAGCGGTGATAATTCTCTTATTTTATCATGAGATATCAAGAGAAAATTATCAACAGCGATGATAATTCTCTTATCTTTCTCGGGAGATTTCAAGAGAAAATGAATAACAGCGATTATTATTAATCATAACAGCTTAAACGTAATGTACGTTAAAACAAAACAGTATGCTAACAGCACCCAAATATAATTCCCATCAACATCGATGTCGCAATATTACCTTATCATTTCTAAGCACTCCTTTGCAAAGGCTTAGATCTCATCGCACATGCGCACTAAGCAGTATCTAACTTGCCTTTGTCACGTCCAGACGTACACAAGACCCAGTGGCCAAATTGCAACTAAGCGCGAAGATTCTTTTTTTTTTGGGGGAGGGGGCCACTTGGTTCCACCCAAATTTTCCCGAGCGTAACAGGTCTATATGTTCTTCTGTCTGAAGAGATTTTGAGAGGACAAGTCTATGGAAAAATCTCTCTTAGTATCATTATTATTATTATTATTATTATTATTATTATTATTATTATTATTATTATTAGTAGTAGTAGTAGTAGTAGTAGTACTGATTTACGTCTTTATATATTTATGTTCATTTATTTATACTCTTTTTGTTATTCATGTATTTATAATTCTTGTATAACTGTGCAATGGAAAAATATCGTAAATAACTAAAATTATTACTAATAATCATTACTATTATTAGCGTAACAATACAAATACCAGAAAATATTCGGTAAATTTCCTCCCCGATCTCCAAAATATCTAGGATCACATTACATATAAAAGTGCCATTACATGACAATAAGCCTGTGGCGTCATGTACGTAATCTGAACATTATTATTTTTAGTCTTCTGTAAAAGGAAACTATTGTGCCGGCCTTGTCTGTCCGTCCGCACTTTTTTCTGTCCTCACTTTTTCGGTCCGCCCTCAGATCTTAAAAACTACTAAGGCTAGAGGTCTGCAAATTGGTATGTTGATCATCCACCCTCCAATCATCAAACATACCAAATTGCAGCCCTCTAGCCTCAGTAGTTTTTACTTTATTTAAGGTTAAAGTTACCCATAATCGTGCTTTTGGCAACGATATAGGATAGGCAACCGACGGCCCGTTGTTAAAGATTCATGGACCGCGGCTCATACAGCATTATACCGAGACCACCGAAAGATAGATCTATTTTCGGTGGCCTTGATTATGCGCTGTAGCGGCTGTACAGAAAACTCGATTGCGCCGGAGAAAATTCGGCGCGTTTTTTACTTGTTCATACATGAGCACACTTGTGCTTGGAGACACGCAAGAGATTTAGCCTACTTACAGGCAACACTTCATCTCCTAATGTTTTAACGCTATATAGCATTACTGTGACAGTGCCCTAACGTGATTCCAAACTGGATAAAAAATGTATACGGTAATAATTACTTAAGTAAATAAAAATGCAGAATACTTGTAATCAATACTGTATTAGTACTCTGGGATGCATAAAAAAACTAATAAACTTAATACATATGCGATAACTTGTACTTTACAAAATACACCTAACATTAGAAGCGAGAATAACAAACGCAGTGATGAAATAGAACAAAGAGAGAGAGAGAGAGAGAGAGAGAGAGAGAGAGAGAGAGAGAGAGAGAGTAGTTTCATACATACACTAAACATTAGAAGCGAGGATAACAAACGCAGTGATGAAATAGAACAATGAGAGAGAGA
>NC_089765.1:18436320-18443820 GCF_040412425.1 Macrobrachium rosenbergii | reverse complement strand
AAAGTAGAAAAACTGAAACTCATTTGGGTACCTCTTAATTCCACCAACGGTAGCTACAGGATTAAGCCGTGGCCATGATTAAGCACCCGGGAGTGGTCAGCGTGTGGTTTGAATCCCCTCTGAAGCTGAACCCAAGGTCCTTTAAATATATTCAGAGTATATTTTCCTTTAAATATATTCAGAGTATATTTAAAGGACCTTGGCTGAACCCAGAAGATAATTCGTCCGTATTCAGGCAACGCAATATGCTACAACCTCCAAGAACCCCAAGAAACTCAAAGAACCCACAAAAAACTGACAGAACCTCCTAGAATCTCCAAGAACTTTCAAGAACCTCCAAGAAACTCCCAGAACCTCCAAGCTCCAGGTGCCCCAGGAACACCTCCATGAAACTCCAAGAACATCCCACCTCCAAGACATTCCAAGAACATCCCAGAACCTCTAAGAAACTCCCAGAACCTCCAAGTAGCTCCAGGAGCCCCCAAGGAACTCTAAACACCTCCAAGACACTCCAAGAACATCCCAGAACCTCCAAAACTCCCAAAACCTTCAAGAAACTCTAAAAACCTCCCAGAACCCCCCAAGAACCTCCCATAACCCCCAAAAACCTCCCATAGCCTAACCTCCAAGAACCTCGAGCATGCGCTGTCCTGCCTAAAAATTCCACAGCGAAGCCTCATACAATTGTAATGAGGATTCCTGATATAAATAGTAATGCCACAGAAGAACAGTTTCTCTGGGGAATTTCACCTTGAATAATAATAAAAGCAGCTTTTACCAGCTCAGCCTTGTTTACAGACACGCACAGAATCTGATGAGGGTTTTTTGTTTTTTTTACGTCCCTGAATGATTGGGATTGCCTCATCGAGGTCTTCACTTGTTTTTTTTTTTTTTATTAAGATACGATGGTATGCATTTTAATGAAGCTTTAATCTCTCACTTCTTCATTTTTCCCTTCATCTCTCTCTCTCTCTCTCTCTCTCTCTCTCTCTCTCTCTCACACACACACACAAGCAAAATCAACATTGTGGATTACCTTCTCTCTCTCTCTCTCTCTCTCTCTCTCTCTCTCACACACACATACACACGCAAAATCAACGTGGTTCCCCTTTTCATTGTGGATTACCTTCTCTCTCTCTCTCTCTCTCTCTCTCTCTCTCTCTCTCTCTCTCTCTCTCACACACACACACACACTTACACTCAAACAAACAACGTGGTTCATATTTTCATTGTGAATTATCTTCTCTCTCTCTCTCTCTCTCTCTCTCTCTCTCTCTCTCTCTCTCTCTCTCTCTCTCTCTCTCCATTCCAGTTTGTCCCTCTTCTTTCTTTCTCTTTCCGCATTCCCAGCAGCGACCAGCAATAACTGAACGCTACTGCCCTCAGAGAAGGTTTCTTCCCTAATAATAATAATAATAATAATAATAATAATGGTAAAAAACTAAAGACAACCCTTTAAAAACCACTCAACAAAACTCTCCTGACCGCCTCTAGACAAACGAATAAAACTCATTAACACAATGAATGTAGATACAGAGGAAAGGGCCCAACCCACGCGACGTGTTTAGCATATTTCAAGGTCATGGCGATGGGGGGGAGGAAGGTTTGAACTCGGAGCTCTGGAGGACTGCGTGGGTCTACAAAACCCAGACCAAACCTCTACACACCTTCCCAAGTTTAACAGAGTACCTTGACCAGGTAGTATACACTCATGCATACTGAAATTAAACGCGTATACAAGGCACGAACCTACATGTCTGTATACATATGGATATGTGTTCTTACTGACCAGGTATACACTGATGCATAGTGAAATTCAACGTGTATACGAGGCACAGACTTATTCATGTCTGTACACATATACATATGTATAGCCTATGTGTGTTATGAAATAAATTCTTACTGACCAGGTATACACTGATGTATACTGAAATTAAACGTGTATATATACAAGACATAGACTTACATGTCTGTATACATAGCCTATACATATGTATATGTGTTATGAAATAATATATTCTTACTGACCAGGTATACACTCATGCAAACTGAAATTAAACGTGTATACAAGACACAGACCTCCATGCCTGTACACAAATATACAGTATGTATACAGGCTATCTGTGTTATGAGACAATATTTTCATGCTGATGCTTAAAATTATGAAGATAACAAATTAAGTGTTTGACAAGAGATACTAACTGAGGGTTAACAGTTTATTTATATTTTGATAAACGATTTTTCCTATACATATCTTGAACATGTTCTTGACATGGTTTTCAAACGTTCCCGCAAACCAGCCGTTGAGGAGAAGTATCCGATGTTTAAGATCAATTTAAAATTAAAATTGTCTCAGAAGGCACACTAGAAATAAAAGACTCCCAATAACAATAAGATAATTAACCGGCAAAAAAGGAATAATAATAATAATAATAATAATAATAATAATAATAATAATAATAATCCGAAACCGTGTTAACTAGAGAGCTAAGCATTAGGTCAACGACGTCAAAACAAAATCTTTACATAAATCTAAGCAATCTAGTGCAACTAGCAACGAGTCACAACGAGGCACGAAAGCCCAATGACTCAGTAGTACCCCTCCCCACCCGCGCCCCCGAGAGTGACGCCTCTTCACTCAGGGGGAAATCTCACGTCTGACAACTGAATGACGTAAGCTAAGTGTGAACTTTCCGCTTCCGAATCGATACTCCATACAATGAGTAATCCTCGCAATCGATGGAGAACAAAAGGTTAACCAATTCTGCATCAACCGCGGCAGGTTTTGCAACACTGACAGATGTAGAATAGAATATAGAATTTAGACCGGAGGCCAAGCGCTGGAACCTATATGGTTATTCAACGCTGAAGCGGAAATTGACAAGAAGACGGTTTGAAAGGTGTAACGAGGAAAACATCGCAGTTGCACGATGAATCAATTGTTAGGAGAGGGTTGACGAAAAAGTTGGAAGAAAGAGAATATAAACGGAGGTACACTAAAAGAAATGAAAGGGGTTGCAATACCCGCGCTACGGGAGGTATACTCCATACAATGACTAATCCCCACAATCGATGGATGATAAAAGGTCACCCAATCCTGAATGGCAGGTTTGGCAACACTGACAGATGCAGTTCTTTCGAGCTGTGTAATTTGCCAGTGTTTATTTTTTGGGGGGACATCTGTCGGGGCTTTCAATTGGTCGAAAAGGCGGCTCCCTTTTATAGTTGTCAATCAGAGTTTGCAGATTTGCATAGCTTGTCCTTCAATACCAATGATGTTGCTAATAATAAGCGTCGTTAGTTTTTATTTGGATATGTATCGAGTTTCGATTTCTTTTCATTTCTTTGGGTAGGCTAATTAGAGTTCCAGAATAAGCAGTGTGGATTATATATATATATATATATATATATATATATATATATATATATATATATATATATATATATATATATATATATTTACTTAATCCCTTGGAACAACTTCAGTCGAACACTTTGGTGATAATGGAACATTATTATTAATTTTGAAGAAGAAGAAGAAGAAGAAGAAGAAGAAGAAGAATATATAACTTCCTAAATCCATTGAAACATCAGTCGAACACTTTGGCTATAAAGGACATTATCATCAATCTGAAGAAGAAGAAGAAGAAGAAGAAGAAGAAAGAAGAAGAAGAAGAAGAAGAAAAAAGAAGAGAGAGAGAGAGAGAGAGAGAGAGAGAGAGAGAGAGAGAGAGAGAGAGAGAGAGAGAGAGAGTCTTAGCCCAGAGAGAGAGAGAGAGAGAGAGAGAGAGAGTGAGTCTTAGCCCAGATTGATAGATAGAGAGAGAGAGAGAGAAGAGCCTTGAAGCACAGATAGATAGATAAGAGAGAGAGAGAGAGAGAGAGAACGTGGCTATGTATAAATAGGCACTTGGGCAAAGGCAGGAGCCAGGTAACCGTATCACTCACACGATCATGTAGTCCTCAATAAAAAAAAAAAAAAAATAATAAAAGCGCCGGGAAAGATACTGAACAACCGCTTTGTACACAACACGAGTCTACTGGAAAAAAAAATTATGGGGATATACTCTTACGTTCCCACTCTCTCTCTCTCTCTCTCTCTCTCTCTCTCTCTCTCTCTCTCTCTCTCTCTCTCTCTCTCTCTTCTTCTTCTTCTTCTTTCCCATATTGTGCTATGAAGTGTGAACTAGGCTGCAAGCATATGAATTTTCAGTGAATGCAGAAAACAATTTATAGATTATATATATATAGGCTATATAATATATAGGCTAGATATATATATAATATATATATATACAAACAGACGTATATATGTATATATATGTAGATATATGTATATGTATATACTGGTATATATATATATATATATATATATATATATATATATATATATATATATATATATATATATATATATATATATATATATATATATATATATTACTGTACATCCATTAAAAAATTATCTACCTGTACTTAAATGCACAGCATGGGTAAGTGAAAAATTGAAGAGAGAGAGAGAGAGAGAGAGAGAGAGAGAGAGAGAGAGAGAGAGAGAGAGAGAGAGAGAGATTCTCTGACGTCCAATTACGTAATCAACAGAAAATCAAAACAAGGCAAAAGTTATCGTCACCACGGGCACAAAAGACGCTGGGTACTGAATACAAAATCACTATTTGCGGAAATGACGTCGGGTGCTGAATATGATCGAAATGTTTGGAAAACAAATGAATGAAAAACAACAATAGAAAAAAAAAATTCACCAGGAAGCGTCTGTGAGCGGAAAACATTCGTAGTGCCTGAATTTCTACGCGTAAGGAATTTGAAATTTTTTTTTTTTTTTTGGTTGATCCAGCCTTTTCTTATTTTGGATGCTATGCATAACTGATGAATAATTTATGCGTGAGCCTATCTTTATAACATTAATGCGGAAATGAGATATTGCTGCATGTTATTCTTAATATGTTTATTCATGTGTGTGTCTGCGTAGCCACAAAATAACGTACAATATTTAAATGTTATATCACAATGTCAGTGGTTGGAGATCTCCGTGAATACTTGGCCTCTGCTTTATATGCAATTAATGGAGCAACTTATCACGGGAAGTCCATTACAATTTTAAACTCGCTACCACAGATTAAAATGTTCTAATATAGACTAACTTCACACAGACAAATACAGTATATAACAGGTCTTAGTATGTTATCAAAAACACATTCATTCAGTTATTCTCAATTTTTTAAAGTATATATACACACAAATATATATATATATATATATATATATATATATATATATATATATATATATATATATATATATATATATATATATATACTTATTCATAGTCTACCTCGTTCTTTGTAATTTTCCCTTTTCACTCATGGACCCTGAATTTTGCAATAACTTATAAATAACGATAATGATAATAACAGTAATTAAATATACAATGGCCAAGTAATAATGTCTGCGTTGGATTTGTGAATAATATCAAAAATATGAGACCACAATTATTGTTACTGATAAAAGTAACAAGCAACACAGACAACGTTACTCGGTCTCCGCGTAAACAAACAAAGAACCTAATAAATTAATAAACAACTTCCTGCATCAACCCAAGCAACAAAACGATTCCATCACCAATAAACAAACGGCTGTTTACAAAAATCCAGGCAAATGGCGGCCGAAGTCCTGACTTCAACAAGTCGCAGAAAGCGATCCTGCCGAGCCGCAACCTAGGTCAGAGGAAAGCGGATTATTGATGTCCCCATGACCCTGCCTTTCAAAATGACCTCAGGTCGCATTATATTTGATGTTAGAGGTTTGTGGTTATACAGTCCACGTGGAAATCAAGCTAAAAATTGAATATAAATTTACTGATTGGATTTAAAAAGGCAGACTGGATACGCTGTTCGGCAAATACTGAATGAATTAGCATTCTGATTTATGAATTACCTCCCTCTAATAGCTTCAAATTAATAAGCTTATTTTAGACAAAGAAAAAGAAGACGGCGAGGAATTGTTAAATAACTTAATATTCGTGACTCCCTCTCTCAAGATTGAGCAACAATCGACTCGTCTGTCATTAAATTACCGACATTTCTACCCGCCTCGAACAAAGTTACTGCATGATTTAACGTAGTATTGCAATGACGTGAAGTGTATAGGCTATATATATATATATATATATATATATATATATATATATATATATATATATATATATAGATAGATAGATAGATATATAAATTATATATATTATATATACAGCATACATACATATATATATATATATATATATATATATATATTATATATATACACACATATATATATATATATATTTTTCTTCGTTTTTAATATATATATATTATATATATATATATATAATATATATATATATATATATATATATATATATATATATATATATATATATCTTTAAATAATTGATTACCTAACGGTGAAACACTCGATATTGGAACACTTTACCCACGCAATACTTCTTTCAGACGTTCTCATAATAAAAGCTTACAGAGAGCAGCTCATATACATCTCCTCTCGGTCACAGCATCTTCCAGGTCAAGAGTCATGTACTGGGCATCTGCACACTTACTCGG
This sequence comes from Macrobrachium rosenbergii, assembly GCF_040412425.1. Lineage (NCBI taxonomy): Eukaryota > Metazoa > Arthropoda > Malacostraca > Decapoda > Palaemonidae > Macrobrachium > Macrobrachium rosenbergii. Next base: position 18,437,200 of record NC_089765.1, on the reverse strand, counting down.
GCACACTTACGCATACCACACTATACCAGTCGGCCAACAGTCACATACGCTTAAGGCCTTACCGGCAAATACACGATGAAAACAAACCTGTGTATTCTTACTCCGGAGTAGAACAGACGAGGTATTCTGGAGGATTCTCTTATTAAATAAAATCATTAATAAAATGATCAAATGCAACGCTAGGAGTAAGTAAGTTCAAGAACCTCTCTCATCGTAACTCGTTTGAAAAAGTGGAGGGAGCAGAACCTAGCCCTGTGGCCGACACTACACTCTACTACTTCCTAGATCAGGTAGACTACGAGAAAAAAGTAACTGAACTTTTATTAACCCAGCCACCTCCATCTCCCACTAAACGCCACATCAACACTTACCTCTTGAAGAAGCCGCAATTGTCTCCAATATGATGATGCCGAGTTAAATCCAAAAAGACTGAGTATGAGAATAACGACCGGAGGACGATATAAAAAACCAACAACGGGGTTCTTCGGAAGATCACATATATATGCCTACTATATTTATCCACGACGGAACAAAGACACTCTCTCTCTCTCTCTATCTCGCTTCTTATATACCAATCACACGAGACACCACCACCACCGGCACCACATCTTACTACTGCGTGCGGATTTTATTTCACCAGACACTGCGGAAAATTCACCAAAAAATTCCTTCGGCTGGGACCAGATGCGAACACACACCAAATAGCCAGAACACTGATTCAAAGTCCTCCTAATGGCAGTTGCGGTGTGGACCAGGTGAGGCTCGCGAGCCGCAGGTGGGACCACGCCGCGGTCTCGGAGCCCACCTGACCTGGGGCTCGTTGGACCCACGCCGCCGACTGCGATGTGACCTTAAAATGAACGTTCCCACAGGTGTTCTC
>NC_089765.1:18416320-18431320 GCF_040412425.1 Macrobrachium rosenbergii | reverse complement strand
TATATATATATATATATATATATATATAATCAATCTTCTCTCCCGGATAACTTAACACTTTAAAATAAGCCAATCGTACATCATACAAGGCAACTTGGACCTACATACTGTAGGAAAAACAAAAGAATGGAGATAATATACAATTAAAAAATCCCACATAAAAAAGGTATATACGTAAGCGTTTATGCAAAATATATTAAATACTCAATCAACAGTTAAATGGCTATTTTTATGCAACATGACCTAAAAAAAATATCCAAATTTCAGACCCGGCCAGTTTGACACATCAAATCAGCTGATATCGACCCCAAAATATCCTTCAACACTTGTGCGTAGTGCAGACACTTGTACCTACACACACACATATATACCACATCGCAGTGAACTCTGCCAAACACCTGTCAAGGTTATTTTGTATAGAATACCATCACCGAACAGCTGTTAAAACAGCTGTGAAGTGAGTCATTCTTGGCCCTAATTCCTCCTGAGAAATGTGGTTTACTTGTTACAGTGTCAGGCTTATAGCAGTTCTAGTTTGCTTGGTAGTAAGTTAACACCTTTGTTGTTATAACACCTAAAGCTACGAAAAGAATGTTATCAAAATTTGTTATCATGATTAGTGAGGGTCCTTGAAGCAGGAAATTAATTTTAGTACAGGTTAGATTGTGGATTATGATACAGTGACCACTTTGGGTCGAGAGGTAAGATAATCTTCAAAATTACTTTAAGGCACCGGGTGAAAGAACAATGGCCTGAAATTATAACAAGTTTTCATTTCACAATTTAAGTAAATGGTAAAAAAAATGGTAAGGATTATCATAAATACAAGGACTCATCCATGCCCTCATAGACAAAAAAGTATTACGAAAAGATTTAACTTCACTATTCGCCACTTAGCAACACATTTCAAAAAGTTATCATAAGCCAATGACATACAGAAAAATTATATAAATTTCTGAGAGCATCGCTGGGTGAAACCATATCTGGTACACCTTCGATCAGTTACGTGTTGACGATACAGGTACAAAGATACGAAAAACGAAACTGTCTTTGGGTACAAGACTGAGGGCACCTTTCCACCGGCATACTTTCTTGTTTTTCTTTTTTTTTTTTTTTTTTTTTTGTTTCTAAGGGTCGAGTAAAGGTCACGGTACGTTTGGAGAGCAAATCTAATACCTCTTATATAAAGAGTGACGAAGAAGACGTGTCAAATGACCTTATTAAAAATGCAATTGAGAGAGAGAGAGAGAGAGAGAGAGAGAGAGAGAGAGAGAGAGAGAGATTATCACCCGAAAATCAATAAAATGCTTTTCTCTTTTTAGCTTTCCTAAGTAAGATTTAGGTTTTTTAATGCAATGATCCTTTTATAGTGAACGCATTATTATTATTATTATTATTATTATTATTAGGTTTGAAAGTTTTGTATGCAATGGTCTTTTATACCTATTATTGTTATTATTATTATTATTATTATTATTATTATTATTATTATTATTATTATTATTATTATTATTATTATTAAAAAGACTTTGTATAAAATCAGTTCCACTGATGCTACCATTCTTTTAAACAGACCCTATTATTATTATTATTATTATTATTATTATTATTATTATTATTATTATTATTAAAAAGGACCTCGAACCAAGCACAAACATATCTGCTCACATTAATAAAAAAAAAATCCTCTGATCCAACGCTCAAGTAATTCTAACTCTTTGTTGAATACCAAATAAAAAAATCTCATTGGGTATCACGGTCACGACAAACTTACATCAATTAAATAATGCTGTCAAAAACGATAAAATTGATAAATCATAAACGTGATTAATGTTAAATCCAATATTTGCTGTAATGAGTCATCATTCAAAGATTGATTAATGGTGTACCCAATAACTGTGAAGATAAGAATGTTTTCATAATTGGAATGTGGTTAAATTTAACTTTGTCTGAATGAATATCTTATGCTTTGATTAATGGTATATTACGAGGCAATGTGAAGTTTTAGAGTGGCATTAGATATGAATTAGGTAAAATTTACCTTCAGCCTAGCGAGGTTTATGACCAAAGTATTTTTTCAAGACACAAACAGTGTGAGCACTAATACGAACTGGTAAGTACGATACAAAACCAGAAAACGGTTTAACATGATGCAGCTTAAAAGTTTATGATAATTAATTTTATATTTAGGGCAAACTGACTGAAAAGTCACCTAAATTAAAACATCCTGACCTAATAAAACTCAAAGTTAACATAAACAGTTCTAAATTCAAAAGCTTGACCTAGTATAAAACTATCTTATTACCATCCCAGTTTAAGGTCAAATTCTACTTTGAACTAGACTGCAATTATCTTCTAATTACTAGCAAGGGAACGGAGTCTACATATTCGTTAATAGGTTAATTGATCTGACCTTGAAATAGTCATCTGTGTTAAAATTTTTCGCTTTGTTTCTTTAACCAACCGAATTCTACTTATATCACCCAAAGATTATTTGTTTCTTCAACCAATCAAATTCTATTTAGGATTAAAGACCTACAAATGTATTTAATTAATGTTAATTTTAAAAGTTAAAAACCTAGAAACTTATTTAATTAGTGTTAGATTTTTAAAAGTTAAAAACCTAGAAACTTATTTAATTAGTGTTAGATTTTGAATTAAAAAAAAGAAACTTATTTAATTAGTGTTAGATTTTTAAAGCTAAAAACCTAGAAACTTATTTAATTAGTGTTAGATTTTAAAGCTAAAAATCTATAAACTTATTTAATTAGTGTTAGATTTTTAAAGCTAAAAACCTAGAAACTTATTTAATTAGTGTTAGATTTTAAAGCTAAAAATCTAGAAACTTATTTAATTAGTGTTAGATTGTGAATTAAAAACAGGAACTTATTTAATTAGTGTTAGTTTTTAAAGCTAAAAATCTAGAAACTTATTTAATTAGTGTTAGATTTTTAAAGCTAAAAACCTAGAAACTTATTTAATTAGTGTTAGATTTTAAAGCTAAAAACCTAGAAATTTATTTAATCAGCATCAGATTTTTGAAAGTTAAAACCTACAAAATTCGATCAGTGCTAGATTTTAAAAATCAAAACCAAGAGATTTATCTAATTAGCGTTAGATTTTAAAAGTTAAAACCCTAAAATTTATTGAAGATTTTAAAAGCTAAAAACCTAAAATTTATTCAATTACTGCCTGACTTTAAAAATCTAGAACCTCTATGCACTAGCCAGACTAGGAATCAGGTCTAAGTAGAAACTAGTAAGGTTAAGCCCTGGGAGGGCATCGGCTGGGTAAAAGGCGTTCATTAATATTCTAGAACTCCCATGAAATAATCCAGCGTCTCGGCGTGAATATAAATCAGATGAAAGTCATGGATGACCCTCACTCTCAGCTGACCCAATAAGTTTGTGACCTGGAACAAGTTGTAATTAAAATTCAGAATGATGGGGTTGGGGAGGTGTCTGGAATTTCGGCTTAATAACAAGGAAAAATATAATATTCGTTCTTATACCACTGGCTTTTCGGGCCTTACTGCCACCCATTGCCACTCTTAACACTCAAGGTTGGACAAATTCATCTCACAATCATTCCTTTTTTCGGGCAACAATGCAACCCATTGCCGTTCACACTTCACGCTCAAGGTCAGTTACGAATTTCACTAAAACGTATCTATCTCAAGGCAGGGTAGATACCCCTCTCCCCGACGTCCATTTTTTATTTTCTGAAAAGAAAACTATTGTGCCGGCTTTGTCTGTCCGCACTTTTTCCTGTCCTCACTTTTCTCTGTCCGCACTTTTTTCTGTCCGCCCTCAGATCTTAAAAACTACTAAGGCTAGAAGGCTGCAAATTGGTATGTTGATCATCCACCCTCCATCCATCAAACATACCAAATTGCAGCCCTCCAGCCTCAGTAGTTTTTATTTCATTCAAGGTTAAAGTTAGCCATGATCGTGCTTCTGGCAACGATACAGGACAGGCCACCACGGCCGGCTAAGAGTTTCATGGCCGCGGCTCATACAGCATTATACCGAAACCATCGAAAGATATATCCATTTTCGGTGTCCTTGATTATACGCTGTAGAGGCTGTACAGAAAACTCGATTGCGCCGAAGAAACTTCGGCGCATTGTTTTTTTTTTTTTTTTTTTTTAACGGGCACTGGAAAAAATAATTAGTACACCTTTCCGAGTGCCATCAGTATTCTTACAGTCTTCCCACAAAACAAGATCCTGTACTGATATATGCCTCGTTTCGTCAAACAATAACAATATCAACGAAAGCAGTACATTTCTTTGTTTTGTAGTACATTTGTTTATCATCGTAAATTTCTTCTCAAACGCGCAAATTTCTTCTATATTTTTTTTCCCAAAATCAGAAACTCTCCCACAGTCTTTAATGCTAAAATATGGCAAAAAAAAAAACATTCAAAGACTGAATATTAACTAAACTGAAACAATTTTCAACATCGCTAACAACAATGACACTCAAACTCTATCTCAGTTCTGTATTAATTTCATTCACCCTTTTTAATTTCGTCTTTGCCTGTCTGTCTAATATCCGTAAATATCACGTAATTTCTAAGGCGGTGTATTTGGAAAGTTCATATATAGACATTTACTTAAGAGACATCGCTCTTAAATTTGCGTTAGCAGAACCGATTTGGCATAATACACATAACAATATTCTGTACTTCTTTCCCATCAATAAAATTTTGAGATTATCGTGCTGTGAACTAAAGTCACATCAAAGGTGAATGTCCTTTTTATTATATAAGAATCAATCTGTCGTCTGAGAGAAACAGGAACTTGAGAACAGCTTAAATACAAGAGTAAACAAGTATATTCAATTAAAAATGAAATGCACACGCACATACTTTCTCTCTCTCTCTCTCTCTCTCTCTCTCTCTCTCTCTCTCTCTCTCTCTCTCTCTCTCTCTCTCACTTTTATATAAATATATTATTTTTCTGACATTATGAATTGTGTAGGTGAAGTGGTAACACCTTGGCTTCTCATTTGAAAGACCGGGGTTCGGTCCCGAGGTGAGTCAGAAACTTAGTTCTGTGAAACATGTTATCATGTGTTCATTATTATATATATATATATATATATATATATATATATATATATATATATATATATATATATATATATATATATATATATATATAACTTATATAGATATATATATTATATATATATAGATATATATATTATAATAACTAAGCAATTACACAAAACATGCATAAATTCTCAGAATAAAAACACATTCAGAAATAATGTAATTCCAAGAAACGAAATAATAATAATACAAATATATATATATATATATATATATATATATATATATATATATATATATATATATATATATATATATATATATACTGAACGGCGTGAAAATTAAAATCCAACGCAATCTCCCCTGAGAAAAAAAAACAACCCTCGACCAACAGCGCAAGGAAGAGAACGGGTCAAACCACAAACGATATCAGTTAACATTAATTTCATCGTTCCTGGACACTTCAAACCGCACGGAAGATCCGCGGAGGTAAAATAATCCCGCATAGCGGCAGAAAAAGAATGAGAGAGAGAGAGGTTAAAGGGACGTCATATTCTCAAAAAAAAAAAAAGGAAAAAGTAAGTTCGTAGAATATTAAAAATACTCATAGTATTTTTTAAATGAAAATGGAGAAACATATCCACAGTTGGGTAACTATAAAAAAAATATATATATTTAAATATTAAATTATACAGATTCTCGAAAGTTCTCTGTAAAGTTTTATTTTTAAATATATTTGTACAGTTACATAACCTGGATTTGTTTCTCCACGCAGAAAAAGTTAATTATACCCTAGTTTAACCAGACCACTGAGCTGATTAACAGCTCTCCTAGGGCTGGCCCGAAGGATTAGATTCATTTTACGTGGCTAAGAACCAACTGGTTACTTAGCAACGGGACCTACAGCTTATTGTGGAATCCGACCCACATTATAACGAGAAATGAATTTCTATCACCAGACATAAATTTCTCTAATTCTTCATTAGCCGGTCGGAGATTCGAACGCGGGCCCAGCAGAGTGCCAGTCGAATATTCCCATACACACAAAGGCATGAATTCATGCCAAACGTATGTTGGATGGGTATATGCTTTACCTATTGCTTCTTATACATATGTACCTTTTACTGGGGCTTATAAGTTTTCATCTGTCTGTAATTTATTTTATATGAGTGAATTAATTATATAACGCTTTTCTAGCGTCATACTTTTCCTTATTGTTAGAAATAGGATGTTGTGTGTGTATAAGAGTCTTGATTGTTTGTCTGAAGATGAGATATTTTAAGAAGCTAAGGATAGAGTTCAGTGAACTTCTCCACACTGAATAAGAAAGGCTGTCTCTTTGAGCTTGTTTCTGTTCCAGACAAGAAGGATCCAGCACTTCGTTAAGAAAAAAAAAATTTGGCAAACATTGCAACATGAGACCTTTACGACTTGTCCTGCGAGTTTCCGTATAAGAAATGCCTATAAAATAATAAGCCATATTTAGGCAAATGGCTACCTATCAATGTTTAGGTTTCATGCGGATCCAAAACAATAATAATGAGATTCTTTAGAGTAGTCTTAAGTATGCTTTCTGTGAGTGCTTTTTATGTTATTTTCTACCTACTGTCATACATAAATGTGTGTATTTAGTGTCACGCATCGGGAAAGATATATTTCAAGAAGCATTACCCAAGTTTGATAATGACAACGAAAAGGATGTGGTCATTATATTTAAGTCCGACGTCATTCCCAAGGTCCAGACCTTGGTCATCACTACGTTGCAACCTTGCAAACCGAACGCACCAATGTATGAAGTGTATAACAAAGCCACGTTGGAGAACACATTATTAATAAAAGGCAATTTTGCTTAATTTTTCTATTTCATTTTTTCTTTAATGTTCAAGGGCGTCTGAAATATTATTCAATATCTAATCAAAATTAAATGTAAGGCAAATGTTGTAAGTACTGAGTTTTTGGTTAGTGATTATAACCTCAAAAAAAAAATTAAAAAAATAAGACAGGCTAAAATGTGCTGTCTGTCTGTCTCTCTTACCATTTCTATCTAATATCTAAAAATTAAATAGGAAATTACTAAGGTAGGCTAAAATTATTATGACAGCTGGCCTGTCTCTTTTACCAATTCTAATTAATTAAAAAAATTAAGTAGAAAAAATTAACACAGAAAAAAATGGTTATTATGGCTGTGTCTGAATCTCTTACAATTTCTATTTAATTAAAAAAATTAAGTAGAAAAAATTAACAGGAAAAAAATTGTTATTACGACTATGTCTGTATCTCTTACCATTTCTATTTAATTAAAAAAAATAACTAGAACAAAAATTAACATAGGAAAAAATGGTTATCATGAGTGTGCCTGTCTCTCTTACCGTTTCTATTTAATTTTCGAAAAATTAAACAGAAAAAGTTAAGACAGGCTAAAACGGTTATTATGACTGTCTGTCTGTCTGTCTTATCAACAGCCAATGTCAAGCACGCAAGCAACCTGGTCCGTCAAAACTCTCTTCCTTCCGTGGCGAAATGACTTCGAGAAGAGGCTATAGACAAGATGACTTGAACACCATCTTTCATTTCCGGACGAGAGAGAGAGAGAGAGAGAGAGAGAGAGAGAGAGAGAGAGAGAGAGAGAGAGAGAGAGAGAGATTCGACGACTGGAATGGGTCACGATTCACATTCGGCATGCCAGATGGAAGACAGGAAAAAAAAAAAAAAATGAGCATAAAAAAATGAAATAAAATGTGGAACATGGGTGAACCAGAGAGAGAGAGAGAGAGAGAGAGAGAGAGAGAGAGAGAGAGAGAGAGACGCTCAGAAATTTAAAACTAATAATTACAGAGGTTTATACCTCCGTCAGAAACCAGGAAATTAAAAATTCAGGATTGCAGAGTTTTTATTTCCATCTTTTAAAGGCAGTTATTTACCACTGACGAAAAAAGTTACGTTTCCAATATTTATGTACTGTAGCAACACCGCTTTAGGAAACCTTTAAAGACAATATGACACTCTTACATAAAAAAGATTTTTAAGAATAAAATCAGGTTTCAATAAAAGTTTTAAAAAGTTATGACACTGAAAACCCTGTCATTCAAGAACTAAAACTTTCTCACAGGAGGAAAGGAACGACAGATGAGTACACAGCAGGCTCTTTAAAAATATCCCCAGTCAAATAACATTTCTACGTTTTTCTTATGAACAGGAGAACAAAAGGGGATTTCCCTTCGTGGTAAAAGAATTTACATCTCATGAACAGGCTATAATTTATCAATAACGTGTGTGTGTGTGTGTGAGTGTGTTTATCAACACACGCACACACATTATATATATATGCTTAAAAAATCACAGTAGATGCACGTGACTTCCTGTGGGATTCGCTTATATTATACACACACACACACACACATATATATATATATATATATATATATATATATATATATATATATATATATATATATATATATATATATTATATTATATAAAGATATATATATATACATATATTATATATATATATATATATATATATATATATATATATATATATATACATAAAGCTTACGAGTATACCACACATACATAAGTATCCAAACCACTCCTGCCTTAGGCTACAAATAAAAGTCACACACAAAAGAGAAAAACTTCCACTACAAAGAACACAATGCTACAGGCAAAAGGTCAGAGAGGAAAAGGGGAGGAAGTAGAGGAGGAGGAGGAGGCGGAGGAGGGAGGAGGAAGGAAGGTTAGAAAGGGGGTTGAGGAGGAACTGCAAAACAAAAGCCCCGTGGGAATACTCAGGGCGGGAAGGAAGGGTTTCCTGATCTACAGTCCACGTGTAGCCTCAATAAGCGATGTCTCGAGAATTTCGTTTCGGGATCAGGCAGGTATTTGCGGATGATGTTGGGTGGCTTGTCATTGCATGCATGCATGCATGCATACGTATGAGTGCACACACACACACACACACACACACATATATATATATATATATATATATATATATATATATATATATATATATATATATATATATTTACACACACACATATATATAAATTTATATATATACACATGTATGAATTATGTATGTATGTATGTCTGTGTGTGTGAGTGACTGTGTGTAAACAAATACAACAGTCCTAAGTAACTGAACTCCCAATTCGTCTATTTTATAACGTTTTGGATCGAATGACAGAAGATAACTATCAATACATAACCAGTATTATTTGGAAATTAAATGGCAAAAGACTCTCACTATATAACCAGTATCATCTGAAATGATAAACCTAATATAAAATTCCTTTTTTAATCTTCATCAGCATTTATTTATCAGAGTTTTTGTAAAGGTATTCTAAACATGAGCAGTGGAAATCAACAAAGTATTTCGGACCCTCGCCAGATTAACAGCAAGCTGAGTGGAAATTCTCTCTCTCTCTCTCTCTCTCTCTCTCTCTCTCTCTCTCTCTCTCTCTCTAAATAAATAAATAAATAAATAAATAAATAAATAAATAAATAAATAAATAAATAAATAAATAAAACTTAATCAAAAGAAGCAAAAACAATTAAAACGTCGTATAAACAAAATGGTAAGTAGGGTAAATGTCGAATCTCTCTCTCTCTCTCTCTCTCTCTCTCTCTCTCTCTCTCTCTCTCTCTCTCTCTCTTTTCTCTCTCTCTCTCTCTCTCAATTAAACTGAATCAAAAGCAACAAAAACAACTAAAACGTCGTATAAACAAAATGGTAAGTAGGGTAAATGTCGAATCTCTCTCTCTCTTTCTCTCTCTCTACAGAAAGCTGAATGAAAAGCAATGGCCTTTAGGCAGTCAACCATATCAAACAGAATGGTAAATAGGATAAAAGTTCAGTCTCTCTCTCTCTCTCTCTCTCTCTCTCTCTCTCTCTCTCTCTCTCTCTCTCACCCATCTAAGAAACCTGGAAGAAACGAGGCGTGTGGCATCAAAGAAAGCAAGCAAAGGAATGCATGAGACCCTACCGACAAAAGCAATAAATTTCTTGACAACTGTGACCCTGGCATAGAGACTGGAAAACTGGATTTCACTATAGAAAAATAAGAAAAAAATAAAAAGTATGAGGGGAGGAATTCTTGCAAGGAAATCTCACAGGTAATGTTGCTTGCAAATTTTTGTAGGCAGCATTTCTTTCAGGAAGAGGATATGGTGAATGTATGTATTTTATGTATATTATATATAATATATACATATGTAAGTACGTACATTTATAGATATATATGTGTGTGTATATAGATACACACACACACACACGCACACACACACATATATATGTGTATATATACATATATATATATATATATATATATATATATATACAGTATATATGTATATATACATAAACTACTAGGCCCACAGATATTCAACAGGTTTATGGTCCAACGTCATCTGAAACGTCCTGGCGGTAACCCACCCAAGTAACAACCAGACCTACTGTCGTCAGACTTTTCCCCCTGTAGGGGGAATACCCAGAAGGTTTTAAACTCCCGGATCGGTTCCTAGCCCCATACCCTTCTCAACCCGGCTGCGTCCCACCACAGTCGACTAACTCCAAAGAACCTAAGCAAGAGCCTCCCCTTCTGAGGGAACCTTTCTACGTCCATTATAGCCTATCCAAGCCCTTACGAGAATCATACCCCTCTTCCCCGCCCCACAACCCATCCACGGCCACCCCCGCACCTCCTTCAGACACAAAAGATCCTGCGTGTCCTTCAGGAGATTCGCTGACCGTCCAAAACAAAAAAAAAAAAAGAAAAAACAAAAACAAAAATATGCAATCGTCAGCAATATTCTCGCTCGTTCTCTTGACAGCACTTGACTCCCGAGACGTTTCTTTCACGATTTGATTTTCTCCTACTCGGCGGCATCTTCTCTTTTTTATTCAGTGTGGTTGTCTTTGTTCCCTTTTCGTCCGCTAGTGTATATATATATATATATACATATACATATACATATATATATATACATATATATAATATATGTACAAATATATATATTATATTTACCTAATGGTTGATAGACTGTTGTGGTCGCTTTGGCAAATCCATTTTGAATCAGTAACTTCTTACATTTGTTTTTTTCTCTTTATCATTCTGTTTGCAGACTTTTTTTTAATTACCTGCCCTGCAATATCTACTTTTTATTCTTCTTTTACGTCTATTCTTCTCCTCGTTGTTCATCCTATTCTCCTCAACTAATCTTCTCCTCCATTTCATTCTTCAACTTGATCAATCTTATATTCCGCCATTAGCCGGTTTTTACAATTTCGTCATTATTAACCCCTCTCTTATCTTCCTTATTCCCATCTCCTTATCTGCTAATATTTATTTTGCTGTCACTTTCCCTATCTCCTTCTTCTTCTTTTTCTTCTTCTTCTTCTTCTCTTTTCTCTTGGGTTCTAATGAAGAACTTTTTCCCGGACTTCTTCCGCCTCTTGAAGATCTTTCTCATTATCGCCTTCTCTCTCTCTCTCTCTCTCTCTCTCTCTCTCTCTCTCTCTCTCTCTCTCTCTTGTGGAGTCATTCGTCCGTTTGGGCAAATAATCTATTTTTATGAGAAAACTCCCCGAGACTCGTGACGTCACGGAGTTTCTTTGCTTGGGTCAATATCCGGGAAAGTAAAGAATAACTTTAATAACAGTTGCAATAACAGGAACTACAAGAACTTTAATAACAATTGCAAGAATTGCAATGACAGGAACTAGGGCAGTGATGTAAACAGAAGCAATATCTCCAAAGTCATTAACAACATGAAGTTGTAACAACCAGAACAACTATAACAACATTAATACAAAAAGCTTAACTCAACAAAAAAACTTCATTAGAACAGTAATATTAACAACTGCAGCAAACAATATAACAAGCTATAGCAAAAATAACTACAACAATAACGCACTCCAAAACAACAAATTATAACAACAGTGACAATTACAACAAAAGGAATTATATCAACGAGACCAACAATTGCATCATAAAAAAATGAATAAATAAATAAAATTCTTATTTTAAGAACATAATATATATTCAGTTTGGAACCTTAAATGAATATCAAAATGAAGTGTAATAAATTCCATCATCTTTATCATTTAACTCAGCGAAAAAAGTTGACAAACCACGAGAGAGAGAGAGAGAGAGAGAGAGAGAGAGAGAGAGAGAGAGAGAGAGACTTCTTATTGCAGTAACATAACACATAATCACAGTGGAAGCATAAAATCTTTCAGAATAAGAGAGAGAGAGAGAGAGAGAGAGAGAGAGAGAGAGAGAGAGAGAGAGAGACCCGTGTGTAGAACAAACCACCGTCACAAGCTTACTCAGGTTTCATACGTAACAGGAGACTGAAGAATTTGACTCCGTTTTTAATATCCGCGTCGGTTCCAGGAGCTTTCCAGTCCGCTGGAAGTTTCCCGTGTAACCTCATACGTATCATGACAAAGGGAGAGTACAATGCTGCCTTATACCAACTAAGGAGAGGAAAGGAAAAGAAAGAAAAGGAAAGGAATGAGGATCCCTTTATAAAACATTAGTGGAAGGAAAGGATTGATGTTGTCCTATAATTTAATGGAGAGGAGAGTATGAAGTTGCCCTTTACTAATAAGGGAGGAGAGGTATAAGGCTGTTATTACACATACTAAGTCAAAATAATATATGAGGAATTCCTTATACAAAAACAAGGAAGAAAAGGTATAAGGCTGGCCTTATACAAACTAGGTGAAGGAAAGCCTCCAACGATGTAGCACGCAAAAGGCCTCAGTGAAATTCCGCCACTCAAATGTCCTGTGCTTTCTCTTCCACAAATCTCCACTCAACCCCAGCCTCCTTTCCCATCTCATCAACGTAGGTCTGGGTCTTCCAACCTTCTGGTGCCCAAAGGAGCACATTCGACACTAACACGTACTATTCTCCCAAAGATTATTAGACGTACATGCCCAAACCACCTCACTCTCCCGTTTAGCAAATGAGACTGATAGCCCAGTGGCATTCTTTGGGAAAGGTACTATAAAAACAAGTAAAAATGAGCCAATGCAATCGATACAGCGTTTAATCAATGAAAATAAACCTATCTTTCGGTGGTCTCGGAATACGCATGAGCAGCCCATGTAACCACCGCCCGGTGGTGGCCTGTCCTATATCGTTGCTAGACGCACCATTATAGCTAATTAACTAAATCACTGAGGCTAGAGGGCTGCAATTTTGTATGTTTGATGATTGGAGGGTGGATGATCAGCATAGCAAATTGCAGCCCTCTAGCCTCAGTAGTTTTTAAGATCTGAGGGTGGACAGAAAAAGTGAGGACAGAAAAAAGTGCAGACGGACAGACAAATCAATAGTTTTCTTTTACAGAAACCTATCAAGAAAAAGAGCGGAACAGTGATTAAGACCCGCTTCAGGCTGTAAGGTTTAAAATTAAGGGAATACACAAGCAGGTACAGAGTTCCTGTCACAATACGGTATCATTACCATAATTAATATTACTTTATCCAAGGTCTATAAAAACCTGGCATCAGCTATTACCGATTTTTCAGACACATGAGAACGCTGCTTCCTTCCACTTGATCTGCACGAGGGATGAAGTTGCAAGATCAACGCCCTGCGCATTTTCTATCCCAAAACACTGCAGAAATAACCCACCACAGAAAAACCTCTCTATCGTTTTAGTGTCTAGTTGACATCAAGCAAGGTCTATGTGCTATTTATATACCAAAGGAAAGTGATTTATATATCTTTATTCTTTCTCTGCGAATGAGTAAAGAAACTATATTATTATAGTAAAGATGTGGAAGTTATCATGTATTTTTTGGTGCATCAGAGAAAAAGATTACTAGTGGAAAACTATTATTATTATTATTATTATTATTATTATTATTATTATTATTATTATTATTATTATTATTAATGAGCTAACAGCAAGCTTACCGTTATTACTATCATTATTATCATTATTATTTTTATTACCAAAAATGTATTATTATTATACTATTATTCGCAAAAATACAGTCCCAAATAAATCTTGTTCTCTCACAGAACAGATCATGTCGACAAATTTGTTCTCATTCATTTTCCGGACAACCGTGATTTCATTTTTAGCTTCCTGTAAAAGAAAACTATTCCGCCGGCTTTGTATGTCCGTCCGCACTTTTTCTGTCCGCCCTCAGATCTTAAAAACTGCAGAGGCCGGAGGGCTGCATATTGGTATGTTGATCATCCGCCCTCCAATCTTCATACATACCAAATTGCAGCCCTCTAGCCTCAGTAGTTTTTATTTTATTTAAGGTTAAAGTTAGCCATAATCGTGCTTCTGGCAACGATATAGGATAGGCCACCACCTGGCATTGATTAAAGTTTCATGGGCCAGGGCTCATACAGCATTATACCGAGACCACCGAAAGGTAGTTCTATTTTCGGTGGCCTTGATTATACGCCGTAGAGGCTGTACAGAAAACTCGATTGAACCGAAGAAACTTCGGCGCATTTTTTACTTGTTTGTCTTTTACAGACGGTAAAATGAAGGCCCTTCTCTCTCTCTCTCTCTCTCTCTCTCTCTCTCTCTCTCTCTCTCTCTCTCTCTCTCTCTCTCATTCTTTTCCTTCAGCTGAAGGTATGATTCAATTTTGATATTTACTCTCAGAACAACTATGAAGATGTACGCAATTGGTATGTATATACGTGTATATGTATGTGTCTGTTTGTGCATATGTATATGCATATAAATATACATTTATATCTCGTCGAATGCTTTACATCTCCCCATTATTATTTTTGCCATACCGATATCTCTCTCTCTCTCTCTCTCTCTCTCTCTCTCTCTCTCTCTCTCTCTCTCTCTCTCTCTCTCTATATATATATATATATATATATATATATATATATATATATATATATATATATATATATATATATATATATATATATATATACA
>NC_089765.1:18381320-18413820 GCF_040412425.1 Macrobrachium rosenbergii | reverse complement strand
CTGAAAGGATGTTTGAGAGTAAGAGGTTACAAAGGTGTAATGGGAGGTAAACCTCGCAGTTGCACTATGGAACAATTGTTAGGAGAGGGTTAGGGAAAGTAAGATGGAAGAGAGAATAAGAATGGAAGTATATTGAAAAAAAAGTAATCCCTGTCAATGAATGATAAAATCCCCGAAAAATTTGGAAATCCTGAAATGCTCAGAATCTCCAAATACAATGTAGAACCAGATTCTTAAAAAGAAAATCCTTCACAATAAAAGTTCCTTAAATCCTCGAAATCCTCCCACACCCCTCCCCTAAAGAAACTCCCTTCCTTAACAAAAGCCAATAAATCCTTTCCCTCAATAAAGGTTCCTTAAATCCTGGAAATCCTCCCAATCCCCCTCCAAAAGGAACTCCCTTCCTTAACAAAAGCCAATAAATCCTTTCCCTCAATAAAAGTTCCTTAAACACTTTAAATCCTTCGAAATCCTCGCCCCCCAAAAAAGAATGCTCTTCCTTACAAAAATCCGGAAAATCCTTCCCAACAAAAGTTCCTTAAATCCTCGGAATCCTTCGAAATCTCCAGCCCCCCAAAAAAGGAACGCCCTTCCTTAACAAAAATCAGGAAATCCCTCACACAAAAGTTCCTTATATCCTCGAAATCCTTCGGAATCCCCCCCCAAAAAAAAGGAACTCCCTTCCTTAACAAAGGCCAGTAAATCCTCTCCCTCAATAAAAGTTCCTTAAATCCTCAAGATCCTTAGAAATCCTACGAAATCCTCCCTAACCCAATAAAAAGGAACTCCCTTCCTGAACAAATGACAGTACATCCTCTCCCTCAATAAAATTTTCTTAAATCCTTGAAATCCCCCCAAAAGGAACTCCCTCCTTAACAAAAGCCAGTAAATCCTTTCCCCACAATAAAAGTTCCTTGAATCGCTTTCAATCCTTCGAAATCCTCCCCCCCAAAAAAAAAGGAACTCCCTTCCTTAACAAAGGCCAGTAAATCTTCTTCCTCAATAAAAATTCCTTAAATCCTCGAAATCCTTTGAAATCCCCCAAAGGAACTCCCCTCCGTAACAAAGGACAGCAAATCCTCTCCCCCAATGAAGGTTCCTTAAATCCTCGAAATCCTTCGAAACCCTCCCCACTCCCTTCCAAAAGAAACTCCCTTCCTTAACAAAAGCCAGTAAATCCTCTCCCTCAATAAAGGTCCCTTAAATCCTCGAAATCCTTCGAAATCCTCCCTCCCCCCAAAAAAGTCCCTTAAGTCCTCCGGCACCTGCATCCTCCATCCTCATCAGGGCCCATCATTATCTGCAGCCTCCGGTATATAATTAAAGCGGATTCCAAAAGCTACGGAATGGGAATTCCCGTTCAATTAAGCGTCGGGAATGGAACAGCATTTGAGGAATACAGAGGCGTAGGATCCTGGCTGCGCCTCATCCCTGGGAACCATTCATTCCTACCTCACACGCCCCTTCCACATTTCACCCTCTCTTTCTCTCTCTCTCTCTCTCTCATTCCTGTTTTCTGTATATCTCTCTCTTCGGCGTCTCTTTCTCCTTATTCACAAATCTCCCTGTTTCTGTCTCTTTCAGTTTCTCTGTCTCCCATTCGACATATCTAATCTCTCTGTCTGTCTCTCTGTCTCTCTCTCTGATTCCTCATTCATCTTTTCTATATCTCTTCGAAATCTGTCACCTAATCTCTGCCTTTGTCTGTCTGTCTCCCTCTTCTCCTCGACATACCTAACCTCATTTAGTAATCTCTCTCTCTCTCTCTCTCTCTCTCTCTCTCTCTCTCTCTCTCTCTCTCTCTCTCTCTCTCTCTCTCCTGTTTTCTATATCACTCACTTCGAAACCTATCGCCTCCATCTCAATCTGTCTGTCTTTTTCTCCTTCTTTCTCTTCTCGTCAACATACCTAACCTCATTTAGTAATCTCTCTCTCTCTCTCTCTCTCTCTCTCTCTCTCTCTCTCTCTCTCTCTCTCTCTCTCTCTCTCTCCCATTCTCACGCCTTAACATAATTTCGAACGATCTGTCGTTCTCATCTGGATGTTGCTAAGATGCCGAGATGAGCGCAGATGATGCTGGGTTAAGGAGGAGAGCAAAGACAATTGATTATTATTGACAATAATCATTCATTATTTTCAAGCATCATTATCACACTGCTTCACGGTTTATCTCTGTCTCGCCTCTCTTTTCCTTCACCTGTCTTTGACTTATCACTATGCGAAGAAAACATAAAAAGTTCTACATTACATATATATATATATATATATATATATATATATATATATATATATATATATATATATATATATATATATATATATATAAATTCTACATATATATATATATATATATATATATATATATATATATATATATATATATATATATATATATATATATATATATATCCCCATACCTCAAAACCTGCAATTTCACAGTAGAACTTAACTACTGCACGCTCCGACAATTATTCTGACAAGCAGTGCTAAAATCTAGGCTTGCAGACTGACATGTGACCTTGAAAAGTAGGCCAAGGTAAAAAGAAATAGTAGAGAAAATAATTAACAGCACTCAGAGCACACAAAACTAAGTTTCATAAAATGACAGAAAAAAATGTGGCCTTTAAAATGACTTTAATTAAATATTCATGCGATTAAAAAATTTTCCCTCAAACTATAAAATATAATTCAAACCAAACGCCCCTGAAAAAATTACACAAAAATCATAATTATTATAAATCTAACCACAACCTTCTTTGATAAAAAGAAGCATAATTAAACACAAACTGACTTTTAAAAAAATACATATCAAACACACACTTCTGAGAAACATACGACAAATTAAGCTTAATTTGTCTTAATGACAAAGCGAGGTCCCAGCAGACTCTCCCTCCCCCTACATCCCTCCTCACCTTAACTGGTCGTAATCAAGACGGTGCTAATTGCATTGCAACAAGGACTGGAGGAGGAGGAGGAGGAGGAGGAGGAGGAGGGAGGAGGGGGGGAGGAGGACGCAGAGAGAAGGAGAGAGACATAGGGCAACTGCATCTACTCCTTCTGCAGTAGTACCAGAGCCACGATTGGGTGGCCATCCTGGGTGCATTCCACTGCACCCATAATAAAGCGTGGCTGTGTCGTCGTCGTGAGGACTGCATTGCTTGCTGTTATTTTCGTTATTGTTTTTATTGATGTTGTTTCTGAATGCGTTTCATCCTGTTTCTGTCTTTTGTTTTTGCTGTGGGGACACTGGGATTTTTATTTGGATGACACCCGGAATGTCGAGGACACTAGGACTTTGATCTGGAGGAAACCTGGACTTTAACTTTGATGACATCGGGATTTTAACGTCGAGGACGCTGAAACTTTAATGTGGAGGACACTAAGACTTAAATGTGGAGGATAATGGAACTTTTCTGTGGAGGACATGGGGATTTTAATGTGGGGGACACGTTGACTTTAATTTGGAGGACACGGGGATTTTAATGTCGAGGACACTGGGACATAAATGTGAAGGATACTCGGACTTTTCTGAGGAGGACATGGATATTGAAATGTGGAAGGCCACTGGGACTTTAATTTGGAGGACACTGGTATTGCAATGTGGAGGACACCTTGACTTTACAGTAATTTGGAGGACAGTGGGATTTTAATGTGGAGGACACCTGGACTTTAATTTGGAGGACACTGGGATTTTAATGTGGAGGACACTGAAACTTTAATCTGGAAGACACTGGGACTTGACTGTGGAGGATACTGGGACTTTTCTGTGAAGGACATGGGGATTTTAATGTGGAGGACACAGAAACTTTAATCTGGAAGACACTGGGACTTGACTGTGGAGGATACTGGGACTTTTCTGTGAAGGACATGGGGATTTTAATGTGGAGAACACCTGAACTTTAATTTGGAGGACACTGGGTCGTAAAAGTGGAGGGATGCTGGTCCTGTTCCTGTCTTTCGTTTTTATTGTGGAGGACACTGGGACATCAATGTGGAGGACACTGAGAATTTAAGGTGGAGGATACTGGACTTCAATGTCGATGACAATGGGACTTTATCGTCGAGGACACCTGGACTTTAATTGGGGGACACTGGGACTTTATTGCGGGGGACACTGGGAGGACACTTGGACTTTATTGCCGAGGACACCGGAATTATAATGTAGAGGAGACTGGACAAGCAACAGTACGCGGAAGAAAGAAAAAGAAGAGTAAAAAACATTACGGAGGTGATAACATCTTTCAGATGACTTTAAATAAAAAATAAACAATAAAATTCATAACTTGAGAGATAAAAAACTTAACGAAGGAAAGAAAACTAGAAAAATAAAAGTACACAAAGAAAAAATAAATATAATCATAAATTCCACCTAGAACGAATGAAAAATTTACTAGACAATAAAAATATCCACCACGTGGCAATAATAATAATAATAATAATAATAATAATAATAATAATAATAATAATAATAATAATAATAAAATCAGCAGCTCGATCAAATAAAAAAAAATGTGATAAAGAAACGGAATTCGACTGAATAACAAAAGCTCACAGGAAAAAGGCAAGAAAAAAAATGGCAAAACAAAAGCGTTTCCAATGAAAGGCAGGAGGAGGAGGAGGAGGAGGAGGAGGAGGGAGGAGGAGGAAGGAGGAATAGCGCCCGAAATGAACACTGGGCGCGGGCGGCGAATGGCAGGTGGCTCAGAGTGAACTTCCAATAATTGCCCATGATTACGGTCGGGAGGGCAATACTTTTTCACCCACGGCCTAACCAAATCAAACGCCACCCCTCCCCCTCCCCCTCCCCCTGTATACCACCCAGGATTCCTAGTGGGTGGTAGGGGGAGGCGGTGGCGACGCTTGCTGTTTGAGCACTTTCCGGGGGATTTTTTCTCTCTCTCTCTCTCTCTCACTATTGTATACTCTCTCTCTCTCTCTCTCTCTCTCGAACACACATGCAATATATATATATATATATATATATATATATATATATATATATATATATATATATATATATATATATATATATATATATATATATATATATATATATATATATATGTGTGTGTACATATGTATGTGTAAACAGGACGTCCTCATTTAACCAGGCTATCGGATGATGAGGACAGACCAGTCCTTGAAAACTTGTATAAATTTCTTTTTGTAATAACTTTTGTGAATAAAATCTCTTTTAGAGACCATTTTATATAAATGAGGTCCTGGTATTCTTTGCATGAATGCACAGCACAGTTGTGCAAGTGATCACAATATATATATATATATATATATATATATATATATATATATATATATATATATATATATATATATATATATATATATATATTTAAAATAACACTGATTAGCAATACATGTTATACTTATACCAAAGGGGATATGAGAAACTGCATGTAAATCCTGACCGGTTTCAACTTTATATTCAAGCCATTTTCAGAGGACTGATATGTGGTAGTATATGTCTTCTTAATATTCACTACGATAAAGTGTGATATACATACCCAGTCACCTTGTTGTGACGATCGTCTGTATTTACAAAAGACTTACACCAATCAAAAAACAAAAGACTACACTTCCCCATCCATTTCCACCCCGCAATATATTACAAGTGCCCATTTTACAACCTTCTAAAACAACAACAACAGCTTACAAACACACAGCGTTTCCTTTCCTATCCGTGCCCTCACCGGAGGCACAGAAAAGCCAATTTTCTTCAATTATCACCATTACTCCAAATTTCCGCCCATTCGTAGCCGACTACCCTTAAAGCTCCAACCCCCAACCCCTCCTCCCCTCTCCAACATGCCCTGGAACCCCACCCAACATCCCCCTCCCACGCCCGTGGATCCAGTGAACTTTTGTCCTGAAGGTTCCGAAGCTTCGCATAACCTTGACTCCGGCTGCTTCCCGAGGTCAGCCATCTTAGGTCGTTTAATATGCTCCTTATTACGCTCGTCGTATTGCTCTCTGGCTCTTTGAGGTTTCCAGTTAATTGGGAATATTTATCATCTGTGGCAGGGGGGCGGGAGGTGGTGGTATCATAAGAAGTATCTTTAAGCGTCATTATTTTTTATTATGAATACATTTTTTTGTATGTATGCGTACGTGCATATATATATATATATATATATATATATATATATATATATATATATATATATATATATATATATATATATATATATATATATTGACTTTATCACATACACAATTGTTCTGTGCATTGGTAGAATTACTAACAGGACCTCGTTCAAACTGGATGGTATCTAGTGGAGATATTTATTCAAAAAATGTTACAAGCTTTCTAGGACAAACAGTCCTCATTATCAAGTATCCATACCATCCAGTTTGAATTAGGTCCTGTTAGTAGTATATATATATATATATATATATATATATATATATATATATATATATATATATATATATATATATATATATATATATATATATATATATATATATATATATATATATTATATATATATATACTCACATCAGGATCGAACCCAGGACTTTCAGATGAAAGGCGAGAGCGCTGCGAACCAAGCCACGCAAGTCATAAAAGAAGTTGGAACCTGAGTACCACCGTACCTAAGGACAATTCGCATGAAACGCTGTCAATTGGGTCACTGCTGAGTCGGAAAGTTGGGGAAAGCACGCTGGTATGCAACCGGTTAGCCTGCCCGGGTATAGCCTTAGGTACAGTGGTGCTCAGGTTCCAACTTCCTTTATGACTTGCGTGGCTTGGTTGGCAGCAGTTTCGTCCTTCAATTGAAAGACCCGGGTTCGATCCTGATGTGAGTCAGAAATTTATTTCTGTTCCACAAGTGATTGTGTGTTGATTATTTCTATATATATATATATATATATATATATATATATATATATATATATATATATATATATATATATATATATATATATATATATATATATATATATACACAAGCACCTAAGAATGAACATATTTTAGAAATTTTAGAAATTCTGAACACAATAAATTCTACGGGATATTAACTTCCGACATCACAATTTCACCGATGTTATCTCTTATTAGGTCGGGAATACCTTTCTGAATCCTAGTTAAAACGACACTCATCTTTTATAATGACCGATGACAGAGGTCCGTGTGGCCTTGTGATGTACGTCCCAGTATTAAAAAAGAGAGAGAGAGAGAGAGAGAGAGAGAGAGAGAGAGAGAGAGAGAGAGAGAGAGAGTTTCAATTTTCCATTTCTTTTTTCAGACCGCTGGACAACGTTAGTGCATATGAATATCTGCACATTTTTAATAATAATAGCAATAAAACTGAGGCGAATTTATCCTTTATATGAATGCATGCTTATGATAATAATAATAATAATAATAATAATAATAATAATAATAATAATAATAATAATAATAAAATGAGATACCAATTCACCAGTTTCCTTCCCACTGCCCTGAATAGACCCAGAGCCCTGAATTGTCTCAAAGGCCTCTCTCTCTCTCTCTCTCTCTCTCTCTCTCTCTCAACAGTCCTGCGTGCAACAGGGATTTTCATGGAATCTCTTCTCTCTCTCTCTCTCTCTCTCTCTCTCTCTCTCTCTCTCTCTCTCTCCTCCTCCCTCCTCCTCCTGACAGAGTTCTATGCGCTATAGGGATTTTCATAGAACCCCTTCTCTCTCTCTCTCTCTCTCTCTCTCTCTCTCTCTCTCTCTCTCTCTCTCTCTCTCTCTCTCTCTCTTTCTCTCCCAGCAGAGAGTCTTATGTGCGACAGGGATTTACGAAAATGGAAAAGATTTGGGAGCAAGATTGCTTAGCTTAATGGAACGCCGACGGACTTAAATTGTGTTTTATAAAAACAAGACAAAAAAAAAAAAGTACGATGGTTCATGTCGAGAAGAAAAACAACAATTCAATACATATAGAAAACCAGTATTTATTATTTATAGAACCGTGGCTTTAAAAAAAACTGCTTTGTCAATACTACTGATGAAATACATCTTGATACCAAATAATATCATGCTTTTGTTACTACCTGACCAATACGTGTCACGGAATCGACGCTCTGAGAGGGATGTAATGATTCTGGGTCCCGTTCTGTTTACTTATAGTTTGTTTTCCTGTTTGTTAATTTGTATTTACTTATTTTTTTATTTTCTTCTCTCTCTTTTATTCTTTGAGGTCCGGGCGCTTAATTTTGTGAAAGTTTGCTTTGCAAGTCAATGGTTTTTTATGCTTGTAGCGTACGAATGTTTGCATATTATTATTATTATTATTATTATTATTATTATTATTATTATTATTATTATTATTATTATTATTATTATTATTATCATTTTAATAGTCCCTTGTGACGTACGAATGTTTGCATATTTTTATTAATAATAATAATAATAATAATAATAATAATAATAATAATAATAATAATAATAATAATAATAATAATAATAATAATAATCCCTATCTCTACACCCCGATTAAATAATCTGTGTGCATCTAGTAACAGAACTCGAACAAATGACATTAATAATTTACAAGCTAATAGTTGTAATATTCAGTCACTCTGGTTTCACTCGCGTAAAATTTGGTTGTGTTCATTCATGAGCGAAAATTAAATTTGATCTATAAATAAAAAATATTTAGATCAAAATGTATTCGTACTGCTTAACCAAGCGTGACGTAGATTAGAGTGTGGTGTCAAACTTACAACAAAATATGTATATATAAAAAGAATAAACATCATATACAATATATATATATAACATAATAAAACATAAACATTACATAATAAAACTGACATTATTTATTGAGAGAGAGAGAGAGAGAGAGAGAGAGAGAGAGAGAGAGAGAGAGAGAGAGAGAGAATCATAACTTACCCGTGTGACGTCTTTGAGGAGGTTGGAATTTCTGTGAGAGAGAGAGAGAGAGAGAGAGAGAGAGAGAGAGAGAGAGAGAGAGAGAGAGAGAGAGAGAGAGAAATCACAACTAACCTGAGTGACGTCTTCTTCTCGTAGGCTTCCGGTAATCTAGAGCCCTAAAGTCCTCCTTGAGATATTCATACAAGGGATCCGAGTACGACCTTCGGTGGACGACTTCCTGCTTGGAAGTGGAGGAAGAAGCTGTGCTCTTCCTCGAGGGCCTGTCCACGCCTCCCCGAGGTTTAGAGTTATCTCGACTCGGGGGCGACCCCCTCCCCTTCTTGTGGGGCAGGGGATGACCCTCCTCCGGGTGCTGGGCACGAAGTTCTCGCGGGAATCGAGATCGAGAGTTCTGGCTCCTGCCCTCCGAAGGGGGCGAGATTACCGAGGCCCTCGGTGCCTTCCCGTTCGGAAACGGCGACAGATATTTCGACAAGGGGGACGAATAATGCCGCGTGCCCCCGTGCCCGTTCATTTGGTGGTACGTAAGGGATCCGTTGGTCTTGGGCATGCCACTGTGCTGGTAGACACTCTTGTCCAATGGGCTACCCACGTCCGTCGAGCCGTTGATGTCCGCGGCACGTGCCCTGTGGTGTCTCTTATGTCCCGCGGGGTATTCCGGAGGCTGCGACTGCCTCTGGTCCCCCGGGACATAACCGAAGAAGCTCTTGTCGTGGGAAAATCCGTTCGAATTTGGGTGCCTGTGGAGGAGGTGGTTCTCTTTCCCGCCGGTAGACCGAGTCGTTTGGTGAGCTTGGGAGCCTCCGTATTGCGGAGAACGCTCCCACTTCTGTTCTCCATTGTGGACGTCCTTCGCCGAGCGTTCCACCTTCTGCTCGCCATTACGGACATCTTTAGACGATTGTGCGGCTCTGTTTTGTATTTTACTCGAGAAGTGCTCCTGCAGGAGGTGCCTGATGTTCCTTTGGTTCCACTGCGTTTTGTCTGACTGGTGGCTGCTGCTGCTAGGCCTAGTAGCTCCCGTGCCGTTGGGGAAGGCGGCCGAGTCATGCTGTTTTGTACTGACGTTTTTGTACTCTGAATGTCTGAGTTTCTGCTTCTTGCTTATCACCGGGCTTAGGTTTCTGTTCCTGTGTAAATGCTGAAGGTAATTCTCGTAGTCTATCAAATGTTCGTGGAGTTTGTGCTTCGGAGTTCGCTGGAATTGAGAACCACCATTTTCTGTAGTACTTTGCATTTCTCGTTTTCTGTATTGGTTATAAAAGGGGTGACTTTCCAAAAACGATGGGTGGTGCTCTTTAGGATAACTAGCTGCTGACGTGACGACTTTTTGGGATTTTGAAGGGAGGGACGACGTCTGGGACTGCCCGCGGGCGAAGTGCGTCCTTCCAGGTGGATTTCTGCTGCTTCCTCCGGCGGCTCTCCTAAAAGACCTGTTGAAATGAGGGAGCCAGTTCGCCTCCCTGAAGGGGAATCGCGACCTCTGGGTGTGGGAGTTGTAGGAGGAGTCGGCCTCTCCGTCGCTGCTCACGGCCATCAGTTCGTCGCTGTCGTCGAGAGAACGCGACAAGGGCTTCGCACTCGAGGTGGTGGTCCTCGACCCTGAGGGCGCGCGATCGCCCTCGATGGGAGACGAAGCCCTCAGAGGGCGGTGGTTGTTCAAGTTCTTGAGCTCGTCCTTGAGATCGTAGAGTTCCCAAGGGTTGATGGGTTCCTTGTCTTCATCCTCGTCTTCCTCTTCCTCCAAGGAATAGGATCTGGAGAAGGAGGCCAGGAGGTCGGCCGGGTCGTCCTTGTGCCTGTAGGACACGGAGTAAATGACCTGGTCCTTCAGTTCACTCCATAGTCGCAGGAGTTCCAGGGGCGCTCCCATCCGGCAACGACGCGAACTGCAAGAAGAAGAACGATGTAAACAAACGGGAAAAAATAAAACGATAAAATATTGTGCAATGAACGGCAATTAAATAATGCAATGAAAGAGAACAAGGGGTAATAAAAAATATGAGAAAGATATAGAAAAAACAATGAATGGATAAACCTCAGAAATAAGTAAACTATGATGAAATAAGACAATAAAACGCATGCAGTGAAAGGGAACAAAATGATGCAATAAATCTCATAAAACATCATACACTGAAAGGAGACAGAAGTCGAGTAAAGGTAAACATGAAAAATGAACAAATTGATAACGCAATACAATGCGAAATACAATAATCCATGAACTTAAAACAACGAAATAAAATGAACCTCTGGAAATGGAAAATGAAAATAGAAAATTATGATTAATGTCAAAACATGACAGAGAAACAAAATGTCTAAACGAAGAAAAATACTTAAAGATAAAACAGTTAAAGAAATGAGACGAATAACACATGAAGTGTATTAACTATTATCCTTAAAATATAGGTTATAGCAATATACGATAAGACCAAGCAAAATGTGAATATATTGTAAATATGGGGAAAATACTTAGAAGAAAGGATTATAAGACCAAACTTAAGAAAGGTAACTAATTAACATAGCTATATTTAGCACCTGAAATTAAATATCTATAAAGATCAGTGACAATATATATATATATATATATATATATATATATATATATAACCAAAGGATTAAAAAGAAATAATGATTACACTGACAACCTCCTTTACTGCCTGCTTGAGGCCAAAATGAAAGCAAAGTACAGTACATTGTATGACCAGCAAACGCCGTACCCTGAGGCGCATCTAGCAGAAGTGATACGTGAGCGTAAACTATTAATATGAAATATAGATTCCGAGAATGTATTTATATATATATATATATATATATATATATATATATATATATATATATATATATATGCATATATATAATATATACAGATATATAGATGCATATATATATATATATATATATATATATATATATATATATATATAAAGAGAGAGAGAGAGAGAGAGAGAGAGAGAGAGAGAGAGAGAGAGAGAGAGAGAGAGAAAGTTAATGTAAAAACAATCAAAAGATACTAGAAATAATAAATACAGTTATAAAAAGATGACTAAGATCAAACGGACATGAAAATGTCTCTGATACAAAAGAAAACTTATTTGGGTAAAAAACAATAAACGAACAACGGAAAATAAAATAAAAAAAAACAGTTAAATTAATTAGGCTGCATTCTTTTAGAAGACATTCAACGAAAACCATTTCTTTGTTCTCTTTCATGTACATGAATATTCAAAGTTGTAAGGAATATTTACATACGTTTGTGTCTGTGCATCAAATTATTCATAACCCGCTTTTGACAACATGTATAGGCATAATGTATACACGTGAATACGAATACATTATATGGACACGTATTTACAAATGCACACAGAACATAAAAAAAAAATTTGTCTGCTTAATTTTGATAAGGGAAAAATAAATAGGAGGAATAAAAAGGAAAGCAAAATATATGAAAACAATTATTAATAATAATCTATAAATCAAATTTTCATGTTTTAAAAGACCCATACGAGACAAGAAAGAACAAAGAAGAAAAAAAAAAAAAAAAAAAAACTAACAGATAAACAAAGATAACTCAACACCAGGAACAACACCCAAATTCCCAAAACAACTTCTCTTTGTGGACGTACCCTAAATCAAAGACCCACCCCTCCCCCCCTCTTCCAATGCCCACCCCCATTACTTGAAAGCGTCTTTAAGCCCATCCGAAGGACCCAGGTGAAAGTTTCATCAATTGCCAGAAAGCCCTGAAGGATGATACAGCTACGCCCATGAAATTACATTCCGCTAAACAATGGGTGGGGGACGTGGGCGTAGGGGAGGGGAGGGGCTGAAAGTCATGGGAGGAGGGGAGGGTAGATTAGGGGATGGGTCATAGTTGCACTAGATTTCTAGCAAGAGAGAAATGGGGGCTTGCGTTGCTGCCCTTCTCTTCCTAAAATATACCATTTTCCTGGAGAAGTTTTTTCAACTTGGCATTCACCTTCTATGGGTGTGACCCATAGGGCCGTTTCTCTTACAAACAGCTCTATCAGTACCTGCAATTTCTCCTCACTATCACCACAATTTGTCCATCGATATTGCATCCAGATAAACAGTGTATCTGGAAGGGGGAAGGGCCAGCCATAATCGTATCACTTTCTGGCACAAAGACTAGGATGGGAGACGCCTGGTTGTTTACATAAGTCACTTTGCCACCCTTCCCCTACCCAGAACCCTACCCAATTCCACTACCCATTTCCCCAGTGCAATGGGCAAACGTGATGACGCGTCTCGGTTATGGGCGTGACCGATACGACACTTTCCAAAATTGCTCTGGGCATATTTTCGTCGGATGATCTGGATGGGATTCTCGCTGATCTTGGTGATAACTGGGGCATTGGGTATGCGATGAAAGAAAGAGTCTCTCTCTCTCTCTCTTGTCTACACAGATGTGGGAAAGTACTCGCTTGAAACGCGCTCACATACAAACACACACACACACACACACACACACACACACACACATATATATATATATATATATATATATATATATATATACACTGATGGTTAAATTACGATACGAAAAACAAATTTGAAAAGCCTATTTCATTTAGATATGGTAGAATTTTGGGGTAAAATTTCCTCAGAATATATATCCATGTAAATGAATATTAGAAAAAAAGAAAAGATTAACATAAAATTCATTCGTTAAAGTATACGATAAACACAAGTCAGCATAAATAATTAACACAAAACAGAAACATACATATTGAAAATAACACAGGCTACATCCTGTATTTGAAATATCTCTTTTCAGTAATATATACAGTAATTACAGTGGTAAGAACTCTCTCTCTCTCTCTCTCTCTCTCTCTCTCTCTCTCTCTCTCTCTCTCTCTCTCTCTCTCTCTCCTCTAGTTGTGACCTGGTTGTGAAGAATCTTCCAGCAGCCTTTGAGGTACAGTATTTCAGAAACTGACCTGATCGTAACTCATCTCGTTTCATAAGAAAAGTAACTTTTACTGAGCAGTTGCGCAGGCGTGGTCATCATTCAAATTTTTGTGTGTGTGTGTGTGTGTGTGTCTGAACTGATTTCATTGTTTTAAAATAATACTCAAATCTTAATATAAGATGAAGTATACTTATAAAAAATCTTTAATATCAAAAGACACAATTTCACAGAAATTGTGATGTTATTGTGTCTCTCTCTCTCTCTCTCTCTCTCTCTCTCTCTCTCTCTCTCAAATTGATACATTGCATCATATCTCTGACGTCTGACACCACAAATAATAATTCTTGTTTCCTAACCACAAAGTTCTGGTTGAAATCAGAGTACCTTGACTAAAAGAATTGTTGCGTGATATGGCTACATAAACAGAAAAGAAAGCTTACGGAAAATCGAGGTACTTAAACATACATACAAACACACAAATAAACACACACACACACACACACACACATATATATATATATATATGCAATACGACCTACGTTGGTACGCCTCTCTCATTCTACAATCATCCTTTACTTTTCTTTTTCAGTACCTGTACGAATCAGTTACTTCCCTTCTTCTGCCATTCCAACTAAGGTTCATCACTCTATTTTCCTAACTTTTCATTACCCTCAAAAACCTTAAATTAGATGACATTCAAATATTCAAATTCACCTTTTTCATACAAACACTTTCATCCTACTCTACGGCTTTTCCGCACTATCACCAATTACCACTGAGTCATCCATAAGTATCAGCTACCGTCACAGTTTATTCAAGATCCCTTTTTTTTTTTTTACTTCACAACTAAGCATCTACATCCACTGTTTCCCTGACTTCCCCTAGCAATGCTGCCCTGAAATGGAAGACTGCATTATCTGCAAAAATACAAAACTGAGAAAAATGGTAGATACTCCCTTGCCTTATTACTGATTTTGCAGATACTGAAAATGGGACCCCCTGAATACCCGTGGAAAGCATCGAAAAATCATTCTGAAACTGCGGTGAGTTGTGTATTTAGTGTTTCACGAGCCCAGTAGGTGGCATATCTCAATTTCGAAAATTTTGCAGATACTGCAGTTTCCCATATTAGGGCAGAATGTTTCCGTTAACCTTTTCAGCAGCCAAGAAGATATAATTCACCCTTTCTGAGACCAACCAAATCTAATCGTTCTCTTATCTCTATCTATTCTGCCCTAAAATGGAAAACTGCAGTATCTGCAAAATTTTCGAAACTGAGATATGCCACCTATTGGGCTCGTGAAACACAAAACACACAAGTTACTGCAGTTTCTGAATGATTCTTCAATGCTTTATTTAGGGGGTCCCGTTTGCAGTATCTGCAAGATTTTCGAAACTGAGATATGCCACCTTTTGGGCTCGTGAAACACAAAACACACAAGTTACTGCAGTTTCAGAATGATTCGTCAATGCTTTATTTAGGGGGTCTCATTTGCAGTATCTGCAAGATTTTCGAAACTGAGATATGCCACCTTTTGGGCTCGTGAAACACAAAACACACAAGTTACTGCAGTTTCAGAATGATTCGTCAATGCTTTATTTAGGGGTCCCATTTGGGTCTCAAGATTTTTGAAACTGAGATAGTATCTGAAACACAAAATCAGTACTGCAGTTTCAGAATGATTCGTCAATGCTTTATTTAGGGGTCTCATTTGCAGTATCTACAAGATTTTCGAAATTTTCTCTTTTTTGTATTTTGTTTCAGAATGAGTCAATACTTTATTTAGGGGTCCCATTTCTTCCATTTTAGGGCAGTGTTGTGTCACCTTTTGGGTTTAACACAAATCACAATTACTGCAGTTTCAGAATGATTCGTCAATGCTTTATTTAGGGGGGTCCCATTTGCAGTATCTGCAAGATTTTCGAAACTGAGATATGCCACCTTTTGGGCTCGTGAAACACAAAACACAAGTTACTAATTTCAGAATGATTCGTCAATGCTTTATTTAGGGGGTCTCATTTATATCTGCAAAATCAGTAGTAAGGCAAATCTACCATTTTCTCATTTTTGTATCTTTGCAGATAGCAGTCTTCCATTTTAGGGCAGTGTTGTGTCATAAGGTTTAATAAATCTACATATTCCATACAGAGCCTTTTTCTTTACTCTCAAACTCATTCATTAATTATTTCAGAGAAACACTAATTATAGCGACTGTTAACCTTAGAGAAATACGACCGAAAGCTACGAAATACTAGAGACGCCCCAGAGAGAGGGGCAAAGAATGTGGCAGGTGAAGGTAAAATGGCAACAAGGTAGTGTTGCCAATTAGCAACAAATTAACGTACGATGCTAAGATGCAACATAATGAAAACAATAAACACAAGCGCGCAGGGCGTTTCCACACTTTAGACAGACAGAGAGAGAGAGAGAGAGAGAGAGAGAGAGAGAGAGAGAGAGAGAGAGAGAATGCAATTTATGAATATGAAATTACAGTCCCATCCCTCAGTATAATTAATTAATGCTATAACTGTTCACTGAACCGGTATCGATAACCTTTGCTCAACAACTGAAAATAAAATGAACGACCTACGATGACTTTAGTTACTGTGACGCCAACCTAAGGTAAACCGATCAGTCACCTGCATCCTCATCCCAGAATAACTTAAAAGGAAGTCGGTAAATAAATGACTGTTTCTTTACAACCGTTGTCATGTTTTGGAATTCTCTTCAAGCCTCTGTTTTCCCCAGACTTTCCTCCCTTTATTAAGAGACAAATCTGCTATTCCTTCCTGGTTAAACCCCAACCTCCAACCTTCCTTTTCCCTTTTTTTTTTTATTTTCCTCGACTATGGAACACAAAACATGCAATACACTGGGAGAGTTCCCGTGACCTTGAGACCTTTACTTAAAAAATAATATTCAATTCTCAAACACTACCAATTCCTCTTCAAAAAATATTTATTACTTGAATATACGATAGTTCTACAACAGATCAAACGCGATAAGTTACGAATAAATTAAAGGAATTTGATTAGCGGGTATGGCACACGGAGATATGCACTAATGAACTTGTTAGGTTAGGTCAGGGGTCAAAGGTGAGTTTTCACACCATGCGTAGCAACAGGGGACTTACGGGTTTTAAAGGGGAATGACCCTATAAATATTATCTAAACAAACACACAAACACACACACACACGCATATATATATATATATATATATATATATATATATATATATATATATATATATATATATATATGTAATTATAAATTATATATGGTCACGTGGTCCACTGGTTATCAACCCCGCCATAAGAGTGCGAGTCCTGGGTTCGATCCCAAAGAAAGCCAGCGCGATTTACACACGTTCCATGAAATCATATTGTGCATCTGTTAACTTTAGCGTTGATTTCCATATCAGGTAGTTGGTAGACTGTGGCAGTTTGCAAGGCTAACATCTACACTTCCCATCAAAGGGAAAAAAGTATATGTATATACATGTGTGTGTGTGTGTGTGTGTGTATCTATATGTATATATAATATATATATATATATATATTTACATACTTATACATATATGCATATGCTCTATATACATATACATATATACATATATACATATATATATATATATATATATATATATATATGTGTATATATATATATATATATATATATATATATATATATATATATATATATATATATATATATATATATATATATATATCACTGACGAGCAGACACAAACGCAATGGGACCCGGGGACTCTCCTTGTTGCAAACTGTGACTCGAATGACGAAAGACGGGTTTCTCGTTTTTATGGGCTGCTTGCCCAAAATGGGTCCTGGATGGGGCTCGCCGAGTGATTTAATTAAAAGCGGGTTTGACATCATTAGCCCCAAAGATCTGCCAACAAGAGAGAGAGAGAGAGAGAGAGAGAGAGAGAGAGAGAGAGAGAGAGAGATTAAATTCACTGTTGGAACGAAAGTAGGGTGTAAGCTGAAATATTTTGAGAGAGAGAGAGAGAGAGAGAGAGAGAGAGAGAGAGAGAGAGAGAGAGAGAGAGAGAGAGAGAGAATATATTCACTGTTGGAACGAAAGTATGATGTAAGGGGAAATATTTTGAGAGAGAGAGAGAGAGAGAGAGAGAGAGAGAGAGAGAGAGAGAGAGAGAGAGAGAGAGAGAGAGAGAGAGAGTAAATTCACTTCTGGAACCAAAGCAGGGTGTGTAAGCAGAAATATTTTGAGAGAGAGAGAGAGAGAGAGGGAGAGAGAGAGAGAGAGAGAGAGAGAGAGAGAGAGAGAGAAGGAAGAGAGGGTGGGGTAGGTTACATGAAGGTGACACTATATAGCAAGAAAAGATGACCACTCCGTCACTATTATTATACTAGTACCATCACCACTACAATAGCAACTACCTCCACTATTACTTCCATCAAAAAGACTATCTTAAACGTCATTTCAGAGGTACTGACATGCCAAGCTGCCCAAACATTAGTGCGTACAACTCACTTCTTTAAGGATAAGCAATTTGTCTAACTAATAGCAACTCTCTCATGAGGAGACATCTCTACTAGAGAACTAATACAACTACTCCCCGTAGTGCCGTCAGTGCACCTCATGTGGTGCACTGTAGGCATTACTTAAGGTTCTCTGCAGCGTCTCTTCGGGCCCTGGCTGCAACCCCTCTCGTTCCTTTTACTGTACCTCCTTTCATATTCTCTTTCCTACATCATGCTCTCCACCCTCCCCTAACAACTGATTCATAGTGCAACTGCTTTGAGGTTTTCCTCCTGTTACACCTTTCAGACCGTTTACTGTCAATTCCATTTCAGCGCTGAATGACCTCACAGATCCCAGTGCTTGGCCTGCTATTTCTCTATTTGTTTATGGTTCTCCAAATCGGATTTTGTTTTGTAAGCTAACTCATGTATATTAGCTGCATCAAATAAAATCAAGTAAAATATAAATACATCGAAAATGTTTATCAATAATATTTTGTCAAATAAAATCAAATAAAAGATTAAAACAACAATAAAACGATGTTTATCAGTTTTGTCAAATAAAATCAAATAAAAGATAGATATACAAAAACGGATTTTGACCAATCTTTTAAAATAAAACAAATAAAAGATTAAAACAACAAAAAAGGATTTTGACCAAACTTTTAAAATAAAAACAAATAAATGATTAAAACAACAAAAAAGATGTTTATCAATTTTTCAAATAAAATCAAATAAAAGATTAAAGCAACGAAAAAAAGGAAATATAAATAAATCGTAATGCATAAATATGAATACATAGATATTATGAATACATAAATTCCAAAAATAAGAATTAATATTATAAATATTATAAATATATAAAAAAAAAAAATAAAAAGGATGAATATTTACCCCCTAGCGGTGAAGTCTCGAGCAGCAGGGGCAGGGGATCGCCGGTGTCCCTGACGCAGGCGGCGACGTCCCTGAAGGTGGTGATAGGGGTTAGGGGCACCCAAGACACTGTCCCGTCCTCGCCTACTACACCCAGGATTTCCTGAAGAGGGAGATGATGAATGTTGTGAGTTTCTCCATCCTACAATATACACGTAATTTGTTAATGATACTGCAACCTCATATATGTATATATATATATATATATATATATATATATATATATATATATATATATATATATATATATATATATATATATATATATATACACATTTACAATATATACATATTGAATTTTTAACAGTTTCAATGACATATATCTTCTTAATTTCCTCTCACTAGCTGGAGAAGGTTTAGAGAGACAAATTGAATTTTTAAATGTTTATGACTTATCTTCTTAATTTCCTCTCACTATGGAGAAGGTTTAGACAAATAGATATATAAAGTTTATATTATATATATATATATATATATATATATATATATATATACACACATATATAATGATGACTCTGTCGGTAAGGGCTTTCAAACAAAGACTTAAAGAAAGAAAGAAAGAAAGAAAGAAAGAAAGAAAAACACCTCTCGTATTAATAAAATGCAATAACTGACAAAAAAGACAAAAAGCTGCTTATTTTTATCCAGACACTGACAAGACAGCCGAACAGGAACGGCAAATCTGGTGCGAAACTGCAACACAAAACTCCGACCAGTCGATTTTTGATACATCGCGATCATGCAACCTTCAGTTCGTGGCTTCTGGCCTGAAATCTGAGCTTTGTATGTGGATGCCATGCCCCCACACCCCTTTTGCCCCCTCCCTAATACCCTCAACTCCCTCCCCACCTCCTACTCACTCCTTTCCACCGCCCCCACCCCCTCAACTCCAATGCATGCATACAGGCACGCACGCGAGATTCTTGATTTGCACGATAAAAATCTATGGATGATGTAATCGATTGAGTTAGTTGGACAACTTTATCTCTCTCTCTCTCTCTCTCTCTGCACAATAAAAATCTATGGATGATTTAATTGATTACAATAAAAATTAGGAAATTTAATTGATTAGGTGTTCTCTCTTAGGTAAATTTATATTCTCTCTCAAAAAAAAAAAAAAAAAAAAAACTATTAAAGGGAAAAATCTTTCTAAATGAGTCATCAATCGTTTATTAGCTAATCCAATATGTAATCTCACACAAGAAATTGCCTGGACAACTAAGTCAGTAATTAATACAATATGAAAATAAAAAAATAATGATTTATTATTTTTAAAAAACAAATTGACGTTAATTTCACGAAAAATTAACCAACCTCCTGATCGTCACCAAATCTCAAATTCCTTGCAACGAGGAAAATATAAAAAAACAATAAGCAATAAACATGGACCTTAATCATTACTGATAAACAAGATGTGAAGACTGGTAACACGAATAAGTAAAAGTGAATAAATCTTATAATTACTTTTAAACAAGGTATAATGAAAATACCGAAAGATAAAGAAATATCGGAGAGCATTTCCAATACGGGAGTTCAGATAGAATATACTGTGCTAATCCTTATTCATACTGCACCAAAGCTTTGGAACAGACTGATTCAGTCTTGGTAAAGACAGCGTCTGCGAACAAAGTCACTGACTTCAACAGAAATCAATATTGCCCTAAAATGAAAAACTGCAGTATCTGCAAAATTTTCGAAATTGAGATATGCCAGCTACTGGGCTCGTGAAACACCAAT
This sequence comes from Macrobrachium rosenbergii, assembly GCF_040412425.1. NCBI lineage: Eukaryota > Metazoa > Arthropoda > Malacostraca > Decapoda > Palaemonidae > Macrobrachium > Macrobrachium rosenbergii. Next base: position 18,392,827 of record NC_089765.1, on the reverse strand, counting down.
ACACAAACTACTGCAGTTTCAGAATGATTCTTCAGTTCTTTATCTAGGGGGTCACATTTGCAGTACCTGAAAATCAGTAGTAAGGCAAGGGGAAACTGCGGTACCTATCATTTTTCTCAGTTTTGATTTCTGCAGATACTGCAGTCTTCCATTTTAGGGCAGAATAGAAATCAGTAGAGATCAATAACATCCACGCAAATCATTCTCCTCCTCTTCTTCTTCTTCTTCGGAACGTCACTGACCACTGTTGTTCAAAAGCCGTGTTTACTCATCGAGGGGGAGACCGCATTCTTCGGTTCGTCTCAAGGAAACTGGATTCGCAAAATATGCGACTCATGGATGAAGTGGCTCTTCCAGACTCTCTGCTACATAGCTGGCGATGATGGTTTCCAGTCTCTGGAAACTCAGCGAGGAGAGAGAGAGAGAGAGAGAGAGAGAGAGAGAGAGAGAGAGAGAGAGAGAGAGAGAGAGAGAGAGAGAAAGCATGAATATATTGGCGTCTACTGACCAATGCATGATGGACTATAAATCTTTATATAGTATAGGTATATATATATATATATATATATATATATATATATATATATATATATATATATATATATATATATATATATATATATATATATATATATATACATACATACATACATAGAGAGAGAGAGAGAGAGAGAGAGAGATGGGGCATGAATATATTGCATGATGGAACAGAAATCTTTATACAAGGATATATACATTTTTATGTATATATATATATATATATATATATATATATATATATATATATATATATATATATATATATATGTGTGTGTGTGTGTGTGTGTGTGTGTGTGTGTGTGTGTATACAGAGAGAGAGAGAGAGAGAGAGAGAGAGAGAGAGAGAGAGAGAGAGAGAGAGAGAGAGAGAGCATAACCACGAGGAACTGAACCAACTTTCCTCGAGGTCAAATACTTTTATAATCTACATCAAGTTGCCATTCCCGTGATGGAAGCCACACATATATATATACATATATATACATATATATGTATATAGACAGATAGATAAACAGATAGACAGATAGACAGGCAGACAGCGTCCGTCGTCAGAACCGTGCGAAAACAAAATGCTCTGTTGTCTCTTGTCTCCTCGAAGCCTCTTCAATAAAACGTCGAGAGACCAATAAGTTAAAAATCCTCATTTGCATAAGGAGCAAAACTTCGATAATTGCAAATTTACAGAGCTTTTCAAAATTCGCCAATTCACCGGAGAATCGCATTGTTAGTTTACGTAAAAATGCCGACAGTAAGTTCTCTTCATGTGTCTTACACTCGAGACCACACAGACAAAAGTACAAAAGTACACACACACACACACACACACACACACACACACACACACACATATATATATATATATATATATATATATATATATATATATATATAATGAATAAATATATACAGTATAATATATATACATATATATATATATATAAATATATATATATATATATATATATATATATATATATATATATATATATATATATATATATATATATATATATATATATATACGCACGCTGGTCCCATTCACTGTACACACAAACATGCAATGAAATTTCTATTTAGATGTCCAGACGTACGGTCGTTGGATTTCTACACAAACACACACATACACACATACACAATACACTCACACGAATACATACGCACAAAGACAACATCTCCCTACGCATACAAACACGACGACGCATATACATTCAGCATAACATTTCTCACAGGAATACTTGCTTGATACAAACATGCATACATCTACACACACACACACAAAGTGAAAACAGACATGGAGACTGGCTCAGTGCAGTGTTGATGACAGAAAATAAGATAAAGCGGAAATAAAAGCAGTTGCAGAATGTAGAGGAGGAATGGAAAGATGAGAACTAGACACTGGAACTCTCTTCCTTCTTCCGTTGTCCCTGACTTATATATCCTTAAAGAAGTGGGTCCTATTGTTTCCTTTGCAGTCTTTTTTTCCCCCCGTTCTTTCGTTCTTTAATTTTTTAACTCTTTCTTTCCTTCTTAAAATGGGGGTCGCGTTAACCTCTGTATTTAAAAAAAAATGAGAGATATGAAATGATAAAATAACAAGATTTCCACTCATAGAAAACAATGAGAAAGATGAAAAGATAATTTTACTAACAATAAGGCAAAAAATCCTTCCAATAACGGAAGACAGTTATGAGATAGACTATAAAATTTAGGCCGAAGGTCAAGCGCTGGGACCTAGAGGTCATTCAGCTCTGAAAGGAAAACTGAGAGTAAGAGGTTTGAAAGGTGTAACAGGAGGAAAACGTCGCAGTCGCACTGTTAAACATTGCTAGAAGAGGGTGAAAAGTAAGATGGAAGAATGAGAATATAAACGGAGGTACAGTAAAAGGAATGAAAGGGGATGCAGCTATAGCAAAGAACCTTAAGTAATGCCTACAGTGCACCGCGTGAGGTGCACTGACGGCGCTACCCCTATATGGGGGAAGACATTTATGAATTGTTGAGTATGGCCTCAATTCAACTGGCGTAAATTCTGGACAGGTCAACGAATCGAAAGAAAAATACTGGGAATTGTGGGAATTCCGTTCCACTTGGAATGCGTTCACACGGACCATTACCACATTCTGGGCATTTTCGGAATAAGAATGCCACATTTACATGCTCCAAAAAAGACGATTCTGGATATCGCGTTCTCTCTCTCTCTCTCTCTCTCTCTCTCTCTCTCTCTCTCTCTCTCTCTCTCTCTTTCCTTTCTCTATCTGAATATTTTCATTTTCCTTCTCTCTCTCTTTTCTAGATCTCTGATCTCTTTCTCTCTCTTTTCCTTCTTTCACGTTTTATAGATATCTGAATATTTCTGTCATTTTCTGCTCTCTCTCTCTCTCTCTCTCTCTCTCTCTCTCTCTCTCTCTCTCTCTCGGCCCTGATATACTGGTAACTATCGATATTCTATATATGTCAGTCACCTCTCTCTCTCTCTCTCTCACTTGGCCGTGATATACTGGTAACTATCTATATTCTATATATGTCAATCACCTCTCTCTCTCTCTCTCGGCTGTGATATACTGGTAACTATCTATATTCTATATATATGTCAATCACCTCTCTCTCTCTCTCTCTCTCTCTCTCTCTCTCGGCTGTGATATACTGGTGAATACTATGTATATTCTATATATGTCAATCACCTCTCTCTCTCTCTCTCTATCTCTCTCTCTCTCTCTCTCTCTCTCTCTCTCTCTCTCTCTCTCTCATATGCTACATCTTTCAAGATCTGGTTCCATATATTTAAAGTCTACTTCTGTTGAAAAGAGAAACTCATCTTGAAGATATTTAGGTAAAAAAAAAAAACAGGTAAAAAACACAAGAGACAATGATACAGAAAATAATCTAAATATTTGAGTATTTTGAAAAACTTAACATTGTAGTTTTAAATAACACAATTATATCGGGATCCTTGAGTTCTGAACAAATACTTATAGTGTAAAAGTACACGATCATTGTGATAAACAAATAAGTAATAATGTGTATGCATAATATACATACATACATACATATATGTGTATATATATGTATATTATATATTATATGTATATATAAAATATATGTATATACACACATATATATATATATGTATATATACATACATACATACACACATGCATACATATACATATTCTATACATATATACAGCTAGCCAGACAAATATAGACGAGGAAAGGTGGGGTGGCATGGGGCAAAGTCCCAGCAGACTATATATGCAATGGACATGCCCCGCCCCTCGGGTTGGCATGAACGCTGGCATGCATGCATAATGCTGACCGTGCAATCGGCGCCCGTCGAGTACTGCACAGGGCAAAAAAAAAAAAAAAAAAAAAAAAAGAAAACTCTCCTTCCAAAAACATTTACGACTATATGAGTTATTGCTTCTCTTACTGAGGGGAGAAGAGAGGAATATATTTTTTATTACTGTTTTTTTTTTTTTTTCAAATGAATGTTCCCTTGAAAGTTTTTTTTTTTTTTTATTTTAGTGTCTGAAATAAAGCGCTAAATAATATCACATTGTGTAGAGAAGGACCTATTGTTTTTATTTTGCCTTTTTTTTAATTAATATTTTCCTATTTATTTTACCCATTTTCATCTCTATTTTCGTTTTTGTTTTGCGATTTTTCATCAATAGTCATTTTTATTTTGCTATTTTCATTACTAGTTCGGTCTTGTTTGGTTATTTTTCAGCAATAGTTTTTTTTTTTTGCTGTTTTTCATCAATAGTTTTCTTTTTATTTCATTTATTATTCATCCGAAAATGTGCAAGAAACCTTAGGAATCTGATGTGAGCAATGATGGCAACAAACATATTATTATTATTATTATTATTATTATTATTATTATTATTATTATTATTATTATTATTATTATTATTATTATTTTTTTTTAAGGGAGAAGACCTCTTTTAAACAAGTTCTGTTAAAGGAATGGAATAATAATAATAATAATAATAATAATAATAATAATAATAATAATAATAATAATTATTATTATTATTATTATTATTATTATTATTATTATTATTATTATTATTATTATTCTTCAAAATGCGTCAACACTCCAATGGGACGAGTCTAACAAAGAAGCTTCCTCGGAACGCGATGCCCAACTGTGTAAAAAATGTAAAACTAGCAACAAGAATGGACAAATAACAAATAAAGGCAATCAACAAACAGAAATATACTCGTAAATAAGCAAAAAAAACTCATTTAGAATAACTAAACTGACGAAGAATTCCGTGTAATAAAAGATTTGCGGTCACTCTTCAACTTCCGCGTACATTTATGTAGTGTTTTGAAAGGATTATACATGTTTTAAAATGATGATTCTTATAAGACTTACATTCTCCGTAATCTTAACTAGTAAATAATTATGCTTATGTAACTTTTTTATTCTGCAAAATATGTTTGGTTCAATCAGTTTGTTTTTTTGAGTGTGCTTGGACGTTTGTGTGTGTGTGTGTGTGTGTGTGTGTAAATCAGTATTTTCATTATCTTCAATATATTTCTATTTATTGACCAGATTTTTTAAAAACTGTCTTGAAATGTCTGCAAATGTTCTGCTGAACGTGCCTTCACTCTTTCCATAATTCATATAATGTCACCCAATTCATATTTGTTAGAAATCCAAAAGCCGATGACTTCTGGGTTTTTAGTTGTCTGAAAAGAAAGCTATTGTGCCGGCTTTGCTGTCCGTCCGCACTTTTTTCTGTCTGCACTTCTACCTGTCCGCCCTCAGATCTTAAAAACCACTGGGGCTAGAGGGCTGCAATTTTCTATGTTTATCATCCACCCTCCAATCATTAAACATACCAAATTGCAGCCCTCTAGCCACAGTATTTTTTTAAAATTCTATTTAAGGTTAAAGTTAGCCACAATCGTGCGTCTGGCGACGATACAGACCAGGCCTTCACTGGGTCGTGGTTAAAGTTTCAGGGGCGGCGGCTCATACATCATTATACCGTGACTACCGAAAGATAGATCTATTTTCGGTGGCCTTGATTATACGCTGTACAGAGAGCTCGATTGCCCCGAATAAATTTCGGCGCATTTTTTACTTGTTTCCTATTGTTTCCGGGTCTGCGCTAGATTTGGGACTGATGTAGACCGATAGGTTGGTCTTAGTACTTGAATAAATAAAATATGAAGTAAAACCGGACTTCCAAAATACCAAACAACAACGACCCGTTATTATAGCTTATATCACCATCATCCAATACCATCCGTTATTCTATCTGTAATTATCGGCATCTGCTGTACTTAAGTGAAACGGACATTATTAAAAGCTTTCTAATTAGGCATAATTAGTCTCAGGTAAATTACCATCGAAGATGAATTCGTTCCACAAACAGCAATCAAAGAGGAAGTCTCAATGAGATCACCAGGTCATGTTTTGCATAACGATTTAACAAAACAAAAGATGAACCGGATAGAATCGTGACATAAAATATTTGTCATAAGTATCAAGGCATTCTTAATACCACAAATATAGAATCAAACGTCTCTAATACCCATCCCATAAAATCATGGCGGATTCTTAGATTTCTCTCACAGAACCTAGACAACAAATGTCTATTGCAAAGACTCCAGAGATGCTTCACATCTCCAGCATAGAATCAAAGCAGAGAATCAAAGTAGAAACTCCAGACCTCAAGCATAGAATCAAAGTAAAAACTCAAAACATCAGGCATAGAATCAAAGTAGAAACTCCAAACCTCAAGCATAGAATCAAAGTAGAAACTCCAAACCCCAGGCATAGAATCAAAGTAGAAACTCAAAACCTCAAGCATAGAATCAAAGTAGAAACTCCAAACCTCAGGCATTAGAATCAAAGTAGAAACTCCAAACCTCAAGCAGAGAATCAAAGTGGAAACTCCAAACCCCAGGCATAGAATCAAAGTAGAAACTCCAAACCTCAGGCCTAGAATCAAAGTAGAAACTCAAAACCTCAAGCATAGAATCAAAGTAGAAACTCAAAATCTCAAGCATTAAATCAAAGTAGAAACTCCAAACCTCAAGCATAGAATCAAAGTAGAAACTCAAAACCTCAAGCATAGAATCAAAGTAGAAACTCAAAACATCAGGCATAGAATCAAAGTAGAAACTCAAAACCTCAGGTATAGAATCAAAGTAGAAACTCCAAACATCAGGCATAGAATCAAAGTAGAAACTCCAAACCTCAGGCCTAGAATCAAAGTAGAAACTCAAAACCTCAAGCATAGAATCAAAGTAGAAACTCAAAATCTCAAGCATTAAATCAAAGTAGAAACTCCAAACATCAGGCATAGAATCAAAGTAGAAACTCAAAACCTCAGGTATAGAATCAAAGTAGAAACTCAAAACCTCAGGCATAGAATCAAAGTAGAAACTCAAAACCTCAGGCATAGAATCAAAGTAGAAACTCAAAACCTCAGGCATAGAATCAAAGTAGAAACTCAAAATCAGGCATAGAATCAAGAAACTCAAAACCTCATTAAATCAAAGTAGAAACTCCAAACCTCAAGAATCAAATAGAATCAAAGAATAGAAACTCCAAACCTCAAACATAGAATCAAAGCAGAAACTCCAAACATCAGGCATAGAATCAAAGTAGAAACTCCAAAACTCAGGCATAGAATCAAAGTAGAAACTCAAAACCTCAAACTAGAAACTTCAGGCATAGATTCAAAGCAGAAACTCCAAACCTCAGGTACAGAATCAAAGTAGAAACTCCATAGAATCAAAGTAGAAACTCAAAACATCAGGCATAGAATCAAAGTAGAAACTCCAAACCTCAAGAAACTCAAAATCAAACAGAATCAAAGTAGAAACTCAAAACCTCAAACACAGAATCAAAGCAGAAACTCAAAACCTCAGGCATAGAATCAAAGTAGAAACTCAAAACCTCAAGCATAGAATCAAAGTAGAAACTCAAAACCTCAAACACAGAATCAAAGTAGAAACTCCAAACCTCAGGCATAGAATCAAAGTAGAAACTCCAAACATCAGGCATAGAATCAAAGTAGAAACTCAAAACCTCAAGCACAGAATCAAAGTAGAAACTCAAAACCTCAAACACAGAATCAAAGCAGAAACTCCAAACCTCAGGCATAGAGTCAAAGTAGAAACTCCAAACCTCAGGCATAGAATCAAAGTAGAAACTCCAAACATCAGGCATAGAATCAAAGTAGAAACTCAAAACTCCAAACATCAAGCATAGAATCAAATAGAATCAAACAAGTAGAAACTCAAAACCTCAGGCATAGAATCAAAGTCAAAGGAAACTCCAAACATCAAGCATAGAATCAAAGCAGAAACTCCAAACCTCAGGCATGGAGTCAAAGTAGAAACTCCAAACCTCAGGCATAGAATCAAAGTAGAAACTCAAAACCTCAGGCATAGAATCAAAGTAGAAACTCAAAACCTCAGGCATAGAATCGAAGCAGAAACTCAAAACCTCAGGCACAGAATCAAAGTAGAAACTCAAAATCTCAAGCATTAAATCAAAGCAGAAACTCCCAACTCTGGCACAGAATCAAAGTAGAAACTCAAAACTCCAGGCATAGAATCAAAGCAGAAACTCAAAACCCCAGGCAAAGAATCAAAGCAGAAACTCAAAACCTCAAGCATACAATCAAAGCAAATTCTCAGTTTCACTGCTATAAATTCAAGACAAGTTCTTAAAATCTCTTGCAAAGTAGCGAGGAACAATCTGATAACCATTTTCGCAGAATCAACACCGATTTTTATTAAACTTCATTGAGAATCACGGCAGATTCTTAACATTTCTCATAACAGAACAGAGACAAATCACTATATCTCTCACAAGAAACAAACAGAATCTTAAAAGCATATTCTTCATATCTTTGATAACTGCTTTGGAGCAGTTATCATTCGAAGCTTTCTTGATACGAGAGAGAGAGAGAGAGAGAGAGAGAGAGAGAGAGAGAGAGAGAGAGAGAGAGAGAGAGCAACAGTAAATGGCTTTGTTGTGAGATCTGACATAGTATCATACAAACATGCACCCAGTTATAAATCATAATTACCGATAATTGCACAACAATAATTACAGCTCGGATACAACTCGAGAGAGAGAGAGAGAGAGAGAGAGAGAGAGAGAGAGAGAGAGAGAGAGAGAGAGAGAAAGACACTTTTAGTATCCCTCATTAAAGTGGTTTTGTCGAATATGAACAGTATAATATTCCTCATAAAATATATAAATAACAAAGCTAAGACAATCCCATAGTTACCGCTCTTAATCCTCCCTTTTATCCCAAAAGTTCGCTCGCTCGCTCTCTCTCTCTCTCTCTCTCTCTCTCTCTCTCTCTCTCTCTCTCTCTCCCTAACCTTCTCCAGCGCAAGCAAAAGTGAGAGCGACAAAACACCGAGCCTTCTGCGTCTTGGACGGAGGCCAGGACGGAGACGAAGCAAGCAAGCAAGCAAGAAGAAGAGCTGCCTTGGCAATCCAGAAAGCAACTTTTATTTATCGTATCTTGACAAATTCCTCTTCTTCTCGAGATACACAGAGAGAGAGAGAGAGAGAGAGAGAGAGAGAGAGAGAGAGAGAGAGAGAGAGAGAGAGAGAGAGAGAAAGAGAAAGAGAAAGAGAGAGAGAGAGAGAGAGAGCGAGAAAACTCACTGGACAATCTTCGTAACAGCCGTCCCTTTTGTAAAGAAAATTTTATCTGTTAATTAAACCTGCAAAGACCAGTGTTGGCTCAACACCCATAACAGAATGACTCAAGCATATCTGCTCGTCTATGTTCCTTCCCTTGTGTAACCAGTCTCTCTCTCTCTCTCTCTCTCTCTCTCTCTCTCTCTCTCTCGAACATCATCAAGCCTCCCTCCCTTACCGACCGTCTGCTGGGGCACAAGGACGAAGAATAAGCAGAAAAACGAGTAAAGCAGGGTAAGAAGGATAAAGTAAAGATTGGGGAACAGGATGAAAAGGAGCTGGAGGATTACTTGAGATAGTCCGAGATAAGAGATGCTTTACCCACAATTCCCAAAAGGCTTTTAATGTTCAACTTTTAAAATACACCTTCTTCTTCTTCCCCAAAATACCTCTCGAGACGTTTTAGGTGTTGAAGAATATTTTCGTGTACTTCCCAAAAACATGAAGGGGTTATAGACACCTTAATATACTTTTTAATATACTTCCAGAGTTTAAAGACACCGTCCTACACTTCTCATATACTTTGTGTATTTGACGACACCTCTCTATACTTCTCAGGGTGTACCTACAGAGAAACTGAAGAATCTAACTTAGAAATAAACATGAAGAAAAATGAATAAAGATATATAACCTGAGCTATGAGAGGCAGACGGAATGATGGATAAAAACAGGAAAATGGACAAATATAAACTAAAATGCTGATGAAAAGATGTAGAAAAATAAACAGTGGCACAGCTGTGTTAAACACACAAGCACAAAAAATTTTTAAATGTTTTCAGCAAAGGATAAAACAGAATCTAAGGTAAAAAATATTCAAGAAATACACACAAAAAGGGACTTAAAACAACTTGAATCCAAAGGAATTTGCACCGAAGACACAAACCAAATAAACGACATAACATCATTATTAACGGAAAAGTTAAAAAAATATATGTAAAATAAAAACTTTAGATAAGAGACAAGATACAATAAAATTATCAGTTTAAAATACAAAGAAACGAGATTTAAATACTAAACTGATATATCTTCAAAAATTCGGTAAATACAACACAAGGTCTAGCCAGCACGGCAAATGCAATCGCTCAGAGACTGATTTGAAGGACGCTAAATATAGTCTCTCTCTCTCTCTCTCTCTCTCTCTCTCTCTCTCTCTCTCTCTCTCTCTCTCTCTCTCTCTCTTCCTGTTTTGATGGAAGGGATGGGAGGAGGGAACCATTACCAGATGAAAAGCTGGAAAACCAAGCGATAAATCTTGGCCTAATATAGCAAAATTCACCTTCACAATGAAAAGACATCCAACCAACCCTGTTAAAAATACGAAGGTGACAAAAACACCACCTTGAGGGACTCCAAATACATTCTCTCTCTCTCTCTCTCTCTCTCTCTCTCTTCTTGTGTTTTTTAATAAAGGTGGTAGGGATACGGGGAGGGGGGGTATCAAGGCTTTTTGGCACCGTGCTGCTATGCAAATACTTGTGAGCAGCAATCCTTGACCGCCCCTCGTGTGTTTGATCTTGCAGTCTCGTCTGCCACCATTGGGAAGCTGAGTTTGACAGTGACTGTAACTTTCTTCAGAAGAAACCTGTATGTTTTTTTTTATAATACTTGTGAAAATTCGGAAGGTATTTGCTCTGGAAAAGTTATGTTTCACTTGTATTGTTTTATGCAATAGTGTATATATATATATATATATATATATATATATATATATATATATTGTATATATAACATATATATACATACATATATTATATACATAAGTATACATATATAACAATATATATAAATGCACATACATAAGTTGTTTGCTATATATATATAGATATATAAATGTATATATACATATATAAATATACATAAGTACAATGTTGCTTAAAAAATATAAGAAACCTAAATTTACCGGAGCAATACCGTTAGATTTTTCTCAAGTATCATATATACAAGTAAAACCTTTGCTCGTATGATAGATATCAATTTTTCCTGCTGGGGAGAGAGAGAGAGAGAGAGAGAGAGAGAGAGAGAGAGAGAGAGAGAGAGGATGTGTAAATAATTGCAAAATAACCTTGATGATCATCCACTTACAAATCTCTTAGGCCTTGACGTAGGTGAGTACCAGGGAGATTAAAAGAAAATCTGCTCATCTCGCGTTTAATATTTTCTGAACTGAGAGAGAGAGAGAGAGAGAGAGAGAGAGAGAGAGAGAGAGAGAGAGAGAGAGAGAGAGAGAGAGAGAGAGAGGCTATGTTGTCAGTGGCAACAACCTGTTGAAATA
>NC_089765.1:18363820-18376320 GCF_040412425.1 Macrobrachium rosenbergii | reverse complement strand
AGAAGAAGAAGAAGAAGAAGAAGAAGAAGAAGAAGAAGAAGAAGAAGAAGAACAACAACAACAACAACAACAACAGGGAAACTGAAATATAAAAAACAAAATAATAAATAAACATACGCACAAACAAACACTTGATTGTTACGCCTTCTATAAAAGACCTCCCTCGTCACATAAGGACCATTTTACCGTGAAATCTCGAATTAAAGAGTCACGAATCAATTGCGCTTCATAAAAAAGAGAGATAGGATGTTGCGTAACGTAGCATTCCACGTTTGCCGGCACGCAAGGGGCTTCTGGTCCTCCGGAGTTACACGTAACGTAACGCAATATAACACAATATGTATACTGTATATACGAGTATATATCTTCTTCTTCTTCTTCTTTCTTCTTCTTATTATTATTATTATTATTATTATTATTATTATTATTATTATTATTATTATTATTATATATTATTCTTCTTCTTCTTCTTCTTCTTCTTCTTCTTCTTCTTCTTCTTCTTCATTTTATTATTATTATTATTATTATTATTATTATTATTATTATTATTATTATTATTATTATTATTATTATTATTATTATTAAAAATTTCATGGGACACCTTTTTCATATTATAAATATACATATGTGCGCAAATTGACAGAAGCAAAATGGATTGTTTAGCATTTGCAGTCAAATATGAAAAAACTAAAAAAGAAAAACTTAGCACTTTATCATACTGTTAATTTAACAGCAAGTATCAATTGACCGCAATAAACGTAACATGACCACCACAAACTTCAACAATAAACAACAATAACAAACAACTACGCGATTGAAAACAAACCGCACAGGTTATCAAATGACTCTCGTCTTGGTTGAAAAGAAAAAAAAAGCCCAAAACAAAAGCAAAAAAAAAAAAGACGCCCTCTAACAAATAACAAAAGCAATTCAAAACAAACCACAAAGGTTATCATATGACTCTCGACCACTTCAACCCCCAACAAAAAGAAATCCAAATAAAAGCAAAAAATAAAAGCACACAAAAAAAGGCCCCTTATCTCGATCACCCAAAACTAGATTCTCGCAGTGTGACAAGCGGGAGTGTGAGATGTGTCTGCTTCATAAACAAAAAGCTTACAAATCTTAATGGCCAATCTGCAAGCAACAACATGTCGGCAACGGGATTGGGCAGTTGGGGAAAAATTAACACACGATATTCTTCCTGTTTGTTCGAGAGAGATAAACAAAAAATAAATGACAGAAGAGCATCCACCTTTAACGCCAAGGAGGAATTTATTTCCTAAATATCTGTAAAATTACAAGAAAATAAACATGACTATAAACATCAAAAAGAAACAAGTAATAAATGCGCCGAAGTTTCTTCGGGGCAATCGAGTTTTCTGTACAGCCGCTACAGCGTATAATCAAGTCCACCGAAAACAGATCTATCTTTCGGTGGTCTCGGTATAATGCTGAATAAGCCGCGGCCCATAAAACTTTGACCACGGCCCGGAGGTGGCCTATCCCATATCGCTGCCAGAAGCACGATTATGGCTAACTTTAACCTTAAATAAAATAAAAGCTACTGAGGCTAGAGGGCTGCAACTTGGTATGTTTGATGAGTGAAGGGTGGATGATTGTCGTACCAATTTGCAGCCCTCTAGCCTCGGTAGTTTTTAAGATCTGAGGGCGGACGAAAAAAGTTTTCTTTTCCAGAAAACTAAAAAGGAAAGGAAAAGATATAACATGAAAACTTTCCTTTCATACAGAAGAGACGAATAACATAAAACCTACAGGATAAGAGACACAATGTAGTCTTTCCTTTCCTCAGAAATAGTCAAAACAAAACTGAAAAAAACTACAAAACTTTAAAAAAAAAAATAAGGAGCATATAAATAAAACATTACCTTTCCCTCCCGTAACAGGAATTAATATCTTGAACTGAATATAGAATTCGGGCCAAAGGCCAAGCACTGGGACCTAAGAGGTCATTCAGCGCTGAAATTGACAGTAAAAGGTCTGAAAGGTGTAACAGGAGGAAAACCTCTTAGTTGCACTATGAATCAATTGTTAGGAGAGGAGGGTGGAGGGTAAGATTGAAGAAAGAGAATATGAAAGGAGGTACAGTAAAAGGAACGAAAGGGGTTGCAGCTGGGGGCCTAAGGGAGGCACGATGCCAAGAACCTTAAGTAATGTCTACAGTGCACCACATGAAGTGCAGTGACGGCATTTGAAAACCCAACAAATGTATAATGGCAGAATAAATCTAACATCGAGTATCTCTCCCGTAAAAGGATGAGGCCATTTTTTTTTTTTTGTCAACTGACGAGAAGTCAGTGGCTGATAACTGACCTGCCCTAATCATAAGGTCTCTGCGGGTGCGATGTATTTAGAATATTGCTTTACTGATTAGGAGATACTGGAATGTGCTGCTTGTATTGTTTTATGTTTGAATATAAGAGTTGTCAGGCAGAAGGGTTTTAAAAGGTATTTAAGTATGTATATATATATATATATATATATATATATATATATATATATATATATATATATATATATATATATATGTATACAAATATATATATATATATATATATATATATATATATATATATATATTTATGTATATATATACCATATGCATTATAATTTATACACATATATATACAAATTGTATATATATATATATATATATATATATATATACATACATACATACATACATACACACACAAACACACACACACACATATATATATATATACTGTATATATATGCATATATACTCAGACCCCTGTAAATACCTATAAAACCACGACAACATCGCTTTCAATAACACGGTACAGGCTCAGTTCGATATAAAACTCTGTAACAGGTTGTCAAGACCTGCATTCTTACAGTGCAGCACTGATGGCGTAAGAGTACTAGGCGTGGCTCGTTAACAAAAGGCAGTGGGTTATAATGAGACCCAAAAGCCGGCAGAACAGATCAATTCAACTTTAAAAAACTTAAGGCATCTGATCCAAACGGCCTTGGGTTACCACCAGGCTCGCAAGCAAACGAGACAGAGTCAGGAACTACAGAGCCCAGATGGTTACAAGCAAAGGTTCTGGAGTCTAGACGCTGAAGATAAAGGTCGCAGAGGCAATATATAACCTAGAGTCCTAGACCAACCACGAACAAGAATTCCCGACAGTAGCGCCGGAATGCTGATGACGTGGGCGAGACGTAAGGCCAGGACCAAAAGGAAACCAGGGAAAAGAGGGGACGAAGGAATCATCACCAGACCGCCGAATCGTAAGACACTGAGGCAAGGACTGCCCCCGCCTGGTCCGCCTGCCATAAATCTGGCCGGACAATAATGGCTCGTCTGCAACGTGTCATGATTTGAAGCCCCCGTCGCTCGTACACAGCTACCAGCTGTAGGATCCAACGTCCGCAGCGCAGGGGAAAAGTAACCAGGGGTTTACAGAATTACCAAGGCTTCGCTTTAACAGAGTATTCGATTTGGACTGAATATAGAATTTAGGCCAAAGACCAAGCACTGGGACCTATAACGTCATTCAACGCTGAAATGGAAATTACTGTAAAAGGTTTGAAAGGTGTAACAGGAGGAAAACCTCAAAGCAGTTGCACTATGAATCAATTGTTAGGAGAGGGTGGAGAGTAAGATGGAGGAAAGAGAATATGAAAGGAGGTACAGTAAAATGAACGAAAGGGGTTGCAGCTAGGGGCCGATGGGACGCTGCAAAGAACCCTAAGTAATGCCTACAGTGTACCGCATGAGGTGCACACGGTGCTACCTCCCTACGGGAAACAGAGTATTCGAAGGAAGCTCTCCAAATCATGTGAACTCGGAAGGTCTATGCAGCTTGACATATTATTTGTTATTTTTTTTTTTTTTTTATTTTGACTCCTCAAGTCCATTTCCTGCAAAATTGCGCCTCTATTGACTTAAGCAGTGAATTAGGTACTTGACAACTGGTTGACTGATGTGGCAGTCGGTTGACTGTTGAGTTACAGTTAGTTCCGAGCAGGGTACAGGGCTAAATAAATCGGAAGGTTTACACCTTGAGTATCGAAAAGAGTACATAAGGTGTGTAGTATATACTGTATACATTTGTATTCATTCTTTCCCTAAGCACCTTTGCTCACTTGGAAGAGCACAGACTTATGGTTTCTCATCAAGTGATTAGGGATGCAATTGCAAGCCCAAACCCCACTTTCAACACAGTTACGATCCATCACAGTCGGTTATTGCCAGGTACCAAATTCGCTACTGAGGTCACAGGATTGTGAACACCTGCCCTTCCTCGCCCAGGATTCGAACTCGGGGTGATTTATGCAAGAGAGCTATACCAGTCGAAAGAACGAATAATCACAATACAAATGTTTAAATTTAAATACAATCACAATTCTCTTGACTATGTAGATGGTCTGAATAAACAGACCAATTTCTCTGGCAAAAACAAAACCAGTCTCAGTTCTCAAAAAATTTCCATACGAACTCGGCGATTTAAGAGGAGTCAAGTCAAAATGCCACAGGTGCAGCTGGATGGAACCTACAGAGAGAGAGAGAGAGAGAGAGAGAGAGAGAGAGAGAGAGAGAGAGAGAGAGAGAGAGAGAGAGAGAGGCGGGGGGTTTCTTCAGTGGCTAAACTAAAGGAGAGGGCAGGTAGGAACACATTGTATATGGTAAGTCTGATAATACAAGAATACTGCAATACAGTTTGTATGTGAGTATGTATGTAAAGGAAGAGGAGGAGGAGGAGGAGGAGGAGGAGGAGGAGGAGGAGGAGGGAGAGAGAGAGAGAGAGAGAGAGAGAGAGAGAGAGAGAGAGAGAGAGAGAGAGAGAGAGAGTCTTCAGTGGCTAAACTAAAGGAGAGGCCAGGCCAGATAGGACCACATTGTATTTGGTAAGTCAGATAATACAAAAATACTACAATACAGTTTGTATGTGAGTATATATGTAAGAGAGAGAGAGAGAGAGAGAGAGAGAGAGAGAGAGAGGTTTCTTCAGTGGCTAAGACTGCAGTAGAAGGAAGATAAGACCACATTGTATTTGGTAAGTCACATAATACAAGAATACTACAATACAGGTTGTTTATGTGTGTGTGTGTGTGTGTGGAGAGAGAGAGAGAGAGAGAGAGAGAGAGAGAGAGAGAGAGAGAGAGAGAGAGAGGATAATCTCTTCGAGGGCTTCCCAGTCACATTATGTGATGGCATTTTAGCGGAACGCTAATCTCTCACGACTGGTATTTTTCTCTCCCTTTCCACTCCGTGCTAAAAACCCCAACAGTCGACTGACAAACAGGTGCCTCATTCGTTGTTCAGGACAGGAAAACAAAAATGGGGTTTCTAAGAAACAGGTGAGAATCCTTTTAGTCCTCTTTCAAGATCGAACTTTGGACTTTCGAGAGTGAAGCAAGGCTGGTACCACTTAACCAAGAGAACCACTAGAGAGAGAGAGAGAGAGAGAGAGAGAGAGAGAGAGAGAGAGAGAGAGAGAGAGAGAGAGAGAGAGAGAGAAGTACAATTATAATAAATAATACCAGATGGCTGAACTGAAGTAACTCAATAATAAGTTAGTTAAAGACACAGGTGTCCAAAAGTATTTCTTAATTTAGAAATAATATTAATATTTCAATGGTAGGAGTCCCTAAGACCAATCAGCTGCCTCCATTAATCTTTTAAGTTTTAAATCACCTCCCTAATTGTAACAGGTTAGAAACTTAGATGTATAAAAACTTAAAAACTACATAAAAGATAGTTTATAATCTCTATCACTTTTCCCTTCGTAAGATTTTTAATAATGAATATTTCACCAAACCAACTTCATATACAAAATAAATAATCTATTTCTATCAACATTCCCCTTTACAAAAATTGTTTAATCTTTTTAGTAAATAAAAAATTTATTGTACTAACTTCATATGTAAAACCAGTAATCTAATTTTACCAGCATTTCCCTTTATAAATATTAAAACAATTATTCTCAAAAAAGTTAAGAATACCTTAGTTTAACCAGACCACCGAGCTGATTAACAGCTCTCCTAGGGCTGGCCCGAAGGATTAGGCTTATTTTACGTGGCTAAGAATCAATTGATTACCTTGCAACGGGACCTACAGCTTATTGTGGAATCCGAACCACATTATAGCGAGAAATGAATTTCTATCACCAGAAATAAATTCCTCTTATTCTTCATTGGCCGGTCAGAGATTCGAACGCGCGGCCAGCAGAGTACAAGCTGAGAACGGAACCCACTCGCCCAACGAAGAACTACAATTATTCTCAGCATCAATGGCCTTCGTATTTACCAAACCAACTTCAGTTATAAACTCAATCATCTATTCATGCTTTAGGCTTCTGATAAATCAGTGCCCTTCCATAAGGAATATTTCAACCACTCCATCTGCCATCTTTCTGACAAATCCTAGATCCTATCTCCTCCAACCAAAAGAAGTCTCCTTGGAGGAGGAGGAGGAGGAGGAGGAGGAGGGAGGAGGAGGAGGAGGAGGAGGAGGAGGAGGAGAAATACATCAGCAGCCACCTCCACCCTCGACGCATTGACGACAAACAACAAAGAGGTGAAAAAAAAGTTGTTTGAATGAATCGTCCGAAAATATCACATGATCTCTACGACGTCATTCAAGGACAAGAGGGGTGAATAAGGGGGGGAGAGGGGGGGGAGGGGAGGAGAATATAGAGGTTGAGTGAAGGAGTGGAGGATGCAAGAGGGGGAGGGGGCTCAAGAAGGGGGAGCAAAGGATGGAGGAGGATATTGGATTTAATATATTTAAGTTCATTTATTATATAATTTTTATGAATAAGAATCTGTATGTATATATATATATACACGAGTATACAGTATATATATATATATATATATATATATATATATATATATATATATATATATATATATATATATATATATATATATATATATATATGTTTGTGTGATGCCTCTCTATTGCTACATCATGTAATATTTATATTTCCTAACTAATAATCGCATTGTGTATATATATATGTATATATATACATATATATATGTATGTATATATATATATACTATATATATATATATATATATACTGCTATATATATATATATATATATATATATATATATATAAAACATTCACCCATCTTTACATATTTATTTCACTTCTAAATCTTTTCCATCAGAATTACCTTCCATTTTTCTCCGAACCTGAACAACCTCTGCTCGGTGCTCTGTTATTTCACCTCCCGTCAATACGAAAGACCAGTACATGACAGCCACAAGCGAGAATAACAAAAGAACTCCTAAAAGCGCTCGAAAATAAACATGCGAAGCCAGAACGGGGACAGTAAACATGCAAAGAGCAAGTTACTTGAAGTTCCTCTCGTCTGAAGGATAAAGACCAGTTTAAGGAACCAACAAGCACTCAAGGCATGTTTTTGTACACCGAGAGTCTGCGTTTCATAAACGATGGGTGTTCAATATTTGAGAGAGAGAGAGAGAGAGAGAGAGAGAGAGAGAGAGAGAGAGAGAGAGAGAGAGAGATTACTGGACAAGTATTACTGTGTCATAAGTAGACATTTAAATACATATCAAATGGGTGACGTAACAATGCTCGCATTTGTAAGGTCCGTTGTTCGATGCCATCTGCAGCTCACCAGTCGTAACCAGCTGCTGTGATTGGGTAATGGTATTACTTGGAGATAAAAAAAAAGGGGGGGTCCACTGGCTAGGAAGTTAATCTTCATAATGTGTATCGTCTTTAAATAAATAAATAAATATACGTAATATAAGCATATTTATATATATATACATATACATAAAATGTGCGTGTTCAGATTAATATTAACTATTTATACGCCGTTTGGGTAAAGGTTTCATCTCCAATACCATATTCAACCTAGTAATATATATATATATATATATATATATATATATATATATATATATATATATATATATATATATATATATATATATATATATATATATATATATATATATATATATATATAAGCATTAAGCTACAAACGTCCTTTAATATCCAATTCGCTCTACCTCGGAAATAATATATTTTCATATATGTTACCGAAGGGAATTTTTAGTTGATAATAAGTTCGTCGTCCCGAGGTAAGAACCATTGAGCCCATTAAGGACATTTGTACTTAAACTTGTATATCAACTACGGTGATGTGATAAAATTATTCATATATATATATATATATATATATATATATATATATATATATATATATATATATATATATATATATATAATATATATATATATCCAATTCAAAGCTCAATGTGAAAAACTTATTATCGACTAAAAAATTCCCCTTCGGTAATATATATATATATATATATATATATATATATATATATATATATATATATATATATATAGAAATAATCAACACACAATCACGTGTGGAACATAAATAAATCTCTGACTCACATCAGGATCGAACCCAGGTCTTTCAATTGAAAGTTATGGCCTAGTGGGCGGCGCCCTTGCCTTTCAATTGAAAGACCTGGGTTCGATCCTGATGTGAGTCAGAAATTTATATATACAAATAATACATATATATATATACACATTTCTAATAAAAGGAGCCCATGAAAACTCCAAAAAGTAGAAACTTAATATACACACAAACATACATACATATACACATATATATACATATAGAAGCCACACCATTAAATAATGAAATTACCATAATACAACACTTGAGAGGAAGACAGCGACAGAAACAGCGGAAGAATAGAAATCACGAAATCCCTCTAACTTTTTTTTTTTTGTTTCCCTGCCAATCCAAGGTCAAAACGGGGGGGAAATGGACATCCGGCAGTAAAAGTTGCACATGCAACACGAATAAAAAAGATTAAAAAAAAAAAGATGGTGAACTCCACGGATGGAGTTCATTGGAGGAAAAATAAACTGTGATCACTGAACCCAGTCAGTATGTCCCAAGATTGAAGTTGAGAAGAATTGATGGAAAGAAAACAAGATAACAGCAATGGAGAGAGAGAGAGAGAGAGAGAGAGAGAGAGAGAGAGAGAGAGACATTGCAAGAAGAAAGAAATAAAGTGAACAAAAACTAACAGCAAAACGTGATTAACAGCGAGATGGAAATAACAGTGAGCAAAATTCTAGAAAAAATAAAGAGGAAAGAACAGCAATGGAGAGAGAGAGAGAGAGAGAGAGAGAGAGAGAGAGAGAGAGAGAGGGAGAGAGAGAGAGAGAGAAAGATGATTAACAGCGAGATTACTGGAAGTAATGGATAAATAGTGAGACATATTGCAAGAAGAATTCTAGAAAAAAATAAAGAGGAAAAGACTACAGCAATGGAGAGAGAGAGAGAGAGAGAGAGAGAGAGAGAGAGAGAGAGAGAGAGAGAGAGAGTACAGGAAGCAATGGAGAGACGGTGAGACATTGAGGGAAGAATTGAAAGAAAGAAAGTGAAGGAAAACTAACAATGGAGAGAGAGAGAGAGAGAGAGAGAGAGAGAGAGAGAGAGAGATTAATGGATGCAGAGAAGAAACATAATTGACAGCGAGATAACTGGAAGTAATGGAGAGCCAGTGAGACATATTGCAAGAAGAATTCTGGAAAAAGATTAAGAGCAAGACTAAAGCAATGGAGAGAGAGAGAGAGAGAGAGAGAGAGAGAGAGAGAGAGAGAGAGAGAGAGAGAGAGAGAGAGAGAGAGAGAGAGGCCGTAAAACTGGATAACCGGAACAGAAGAATCCAAATTCCGAGTACAAGATAAATATCAGCTACAAATCCACTACAAATATGAGGCGCGAAGGCATTTCTAAATGTAACAGGAAAGTAAGAAAATAAGTTTCTAAAGCTTGAAGTTTGAAGTACAAAACAAAACCTAATGAAAACTGTTTTGTTTTTGATTTGTTATTTATTCTGTAAAAATCTCTTCTTCTTTTATGTAGAAGCTTGTTTTGCACGTTAAGGGCCCTGTAGATTAGTTGCAACAGCATGTAGTTTAATCGATTTGAATAATACAAATAATAATGATAACGTATTTTCTAAATAAGATCAGTTTGTATGAAGAAACTTGCATGATTGCTCGCTCCGAATAATAACAATAACAAGCACACAACTAGACCTTACACCTTACAGACCTTACAGTTCGTTCGGGTTGCCCCAGGTCCCTCAGTGTGAGGCACCTCTGATGTCTACCAGATGAGGAGAACTTCATATTATTATTATTATTATTATTATTATTATTATTATTATTATTATTATTATTATTATTATTATTCAGATGATGAACCCTATTCATATGGAAAAAGCCCAGAGGGCCAATTTTGACTCGAAATTCAAGCTTCCAAAAATATGGGGCTCATAGAAAGGAGTAACAGAATGTAACGGGAAATACAGAAAGAAGAGATCACTTATCAAAAAATAAAGAACATAAATTAACAAATTAACGTCACATCTTAAAACGGGACACCCGCCACCACCTCGAACGAAAACCAACTCGACCGAGCTAAATATGCCAGAAAATAATGAACCCAATACAGCACCGCTTTCATACTGAGCAGGGAGGTATCTCTTTGTATCGACACTTACAAAGATCTGTGGATAGGACCCTCTCCGCCGAGCCAGTGGATCCTGTTTGCATGACTGACATTATCCCAAGTTCTTACACTGTTAAGTCCTGGTAAGCTGACAAACAAAATGCAGAACACTGTTGGATTTAAAGAGATATCCGAGGTGGGTTCACAGAGACCGAGATTTAAGTGGGTCCGGCATTTGTCAAAGGCCTTTGGAGCCAGGCAGCAGAAAACAGATGCTCTTGACTTGAGGCCAAGCAGGAAATGACGAGGTGCCGAGACACATCTGAGATTCTTCAAGGCGATAATGTTTGTCTTCGATGTTAATTGGTAAGGACATTTGTCAACGGACCTGGATAACTTGCACTGTTAGAAGAGGACCCACTTGAATTAAAGGAAAAACATGCAATTAACGAGTGACAATTCTAAAACACAGATCAGGACTAAGTGCAGGATTCTGTGTGGTGATACTTGCTTGCCCTGTTAACAGGAAATTCATTTATCAATTGAGGCAAGGAATGCATATTAAACATGAATAACAGAGCATGGCACGGAAAATCGTGTAATAAACGAGTTACCTTACTGTCGCCTGGCCTCAGAGCAACTAGCAAGGAGACCAAGGAATTCATATCACCACGAAAAAACAACAAAACACAGAAAATCGTGTAATAAACGAGTTACCCTACTGTCACCTGGCCTCAGAGCAACTATCAAATAGGCCAAGAAATTCCTATTACCATGAATATTACCAGAAGATGAATTGTCAAGAGCAACTATCAAACAGGCAAGAAATAATTACATGAATAAGATTCACATAAGATTCACGTAATAAACAACGAGGTACCTTATTGTGACATGATTCAGAACGATTCTCAAAAGTGCCAAAAAGCACACATCCCTGTGAACGAAGGAAATAAACACGAAGGACCGTGATAAACATCGAATTGCCTTGCAGTGAGGAAGAAGAAGAAGAAGATTCACCGGAGGTTCTTTAATCTCAAGAGGAGCTTGTCGTGTCTGTAAACAAAAACGAAAAGCTGTCAAAGCCCCGGGCTTAAATCATAAAAAGGAATCTCGGACCTCCTGAAGAACCCGACCAACTCCTACTCCTGCGTTCCACGGTATTGAAAGTCCCGTTCAACTTCTGTCTTCGCAGGATTGTGAATCGTTCAATTTCAGTCTACATATGACTGCGGAACACGTTCATTTCAGTCTGCTTTTATGGGATTGGATTACCTATTCAACTCCTTCTGTCCTTACACAGTTCAAAAAGTTTTTCACCTCCTATCCTCATAAAATAGAGGAGCCTTTCAATTCCTATACTCACAAAATTGAATTGAAGAGCCCGTTCAATTTCAGTCTGAACATGACTGAATGAAACATTTTAATTCAGTCTACTCATATGGGACTGGATTACTCATTCCATTCCTTTCATCCTCACAAAATAAAAAAAAAACTTGTTCATGTTTCATCCTCGAAGAACTGAAGGATCCTTTCAATTCCTATCCTCACCGGAATAAAAAAAAAAAAAAAAAACGTCCAATCCTCTTCATTCCCACAGGACTGTACAACCCATTCGACTGTTTCTATCAAGACAGGGTTGAGGAACCCAGTCAACTCATATCCTCACTGATTATGAAATCCTCATTCAGCAACCTACTTCCACAGGATCGACACCCTAAACTCACAGGACCTAAGGACCCCTTCTCACAGAATAAGAAATCCTCTCTCAGCACCTGTTACCACAGGATCGAAGGATCGCCTCAACCCATCCCATCCTCACAGGACTGAAGGCCCCCCTCAATTCATCCTAATCCTCGCAGGATCAAATCAGTTG
Source organism: Macrobrachium rosenbergii (assembly GCF_040412425.1). NCBI lineage: Eukaryota > Metazoa > Arthropoda > Malacostraca > Decapoda > Palaemonidae > Macrobrachium > Macrobrachium rosenbergii. The sequence continues at coordinate 18,363,913 of NC_089765.1, read as the reverse complement.
ACGCGACAAATATCACGAACGTCCTAATGGCTGCAATGTAACCTCGACTAAATTCTCGTACCTCGATGAGCCAGTCAATTTAATGAAGTCTCT
>NC_089765.1:18268820-18358820 GCF_040412425.1 Macrobrachium rosenbergii | reverse complement strand
TGGTGAACTCACGTCTCATTATGAAAGCGAAGACAGTGGTGAGAAGAAGCTTCTTGGATTTTGAATGAATGGTACTATGTATCTGTTTGTCTGAGTATCTATCTATCTGTCTATCTATCTATCTATCTATCTATCTATCCATCCATCTATCTATCTATCTATCTATCTATCTATCTATCTATATATATATATATATATATATATATATATATATATATATATATATATATATATATACTGTGCATATATATATATGTCTGTGTGTGTATATATTATATATATATATATATATATATATATATATATATATATATATATATATATATATATATATATATATAAATATATATATATATATATATATATATATATATATATATATATATATATATATATATATATATATATATATATATATAAATATATATATATATATATATATATATATATATATATATATATATATTATATATATATAAATATATATATTATATATAAATATAAGCACACACACATATATATATATACATACACAAAACTCCTTTTACTTTCTCAACCCTCACTGCAACCTATTACCAATGGCACCAAATCCCTGAAATATGTTGCAAGTTCCACTCGCCAGTTTAAAAATTAAAAACTTCTGAGCCATAAAAACTCCAACGTCACACTCCCGTTGTTTCGACGCAACTGACAGTAATCAAAATGAACTCTCATGAAAGCCAACTGCAACGCACTGCAAAACCGCATTGGGATTCAACATTAGCAACAAGGCCGGGTCGTTAACATTTGCAGATCAACCCACTTCCTTTATTTAGCCTTGGGATCAGGTTGCTTGTGCATGTGGGCACTCGCGTGCATTATATAAACGCCCAGGAAAAAATAAAAACGTATAAACAAAAAGATGCGAATATAAACACTCATGCAAGTGAATGAGAGAGTGACAAAAAATATGCAGTATCTGGGGAAATAAATTAGACCACTTTGACGAGGCGAAAAAACGACTGACTTGAGACACTTGGAAAAAAAAAAAAGAAGGGGTAAGGATTGAAGCCGGGGTATTAATATACACGCGGGTATAAAAGACGGAGAGCTTTTACGATGCCCAAACGTATAATTATATAACTTCTTTTAACCACCACCCCCCTCCCACACCCCACCGCCCACAATACCCACCCTCCTGCCCAGGAGCAGCAGGAAGAGAAGCAGATCTGCATTTGCTCATGAGTCATCTCTCTCTCTCTCTCTCTCTCTCTCTCTCTCTCTCTCTCTCTCTCTCTCTCTCTCTCTCTCTGTTAGCTTTTCCTATCTTTCTTTTGATGCTTCTTGTAAAAGAATTTGTGTAGATGTAAAATGAAGAAATTCTCTCTCTCTCTCTCTCTCTCTCTCTCTCTCTCTCTCTCTCTCTCTCTCTCTCTCTCTCTCTCTCTCTCTCTCTCTTATTTAAAAAAAAATCTCAGTAAATGGCTGATCATAATGGCGGTTCCAGCTGCACTGCTTTATTTTTTATTTTTTTATTTTACATTCGTTTACTTCAGCCTCTTCTTACTTACCTGTCCAACTTCTTCATCTAACTCGAAATTTGATCTCTTATTAATAACTAAATCCTTGAGACAAGCCTCGTGAAATTCAGTAAATACCACTTGTTAAATTAAATAATAATAATAATAATAATAATAATAATAATAATAATAATAATAATAATAATAATAATATATCATTATTATTATTATTATTATTATTATTATTATTATTATTATTATTATTATTATTGATCCCTTAAAATAAAAAAAAATAAGGTACTGTTTTTTGTGGTAAAGATTACAATGCAAAACTGAAAATATGTACAAATTATCATGTGCAATTATCAGCTTCGTAACGGGTTGATAACCCCAACAAGGTAACAGACAGTAATCTTAATACAACTACTTTGCAGTTACCATAATCACTAATTCTTGCAACATCGCCACCACTATCTTAATACTAAGTCTCAATTTAGTAACCATGTTCTATAATAGGCATTCAGATATAAACGCTATTATTTTAATTTAATGCTGATATGAGAGTCATATATTTTGCGTGGCTGATGACTGACATTCTGAGTGAAGATGGCTGACTGATTTACGGTTACCAAACTGGCGTCACAACATTTTAGGTTATGAGTGAAAATGATGTCTAAGCGTCTGAATGGCTTACAGGTCTGTTCAGTCAGTTATTTACAGGTTTGTTCAGTTATTTACAAGTTTTTACAGTCAGTAGTCTACAGGTCTATTCAGTCAGTTATTTACAGGTTTATTCAGTTGTTTACAGATCTTTACAGTCAGTTATTTACAGGTCTTTCAGTCAGTTATTTACAGGTTTATTCAGTTGTTTACAGATCTTTACAGTCAGTTATTTACAGGTCTACTCAGTCAGTTATTTACAGGTCTACTCAGTCAGTTATTTACAGGTCTTTATAGTCAGTTGTTTACAGGTTTATTAAGTTATTTACAGTTCTATACAGTCAGTTATTTACAGGTCTATTCATCCAGTTATTTATAGGTTTTTACTGTCAGTTATTTACAGGTCTGTTCAGTTATTTATTTACAGGTCTATACAGTCAATAACTTATAGGTCTATTCAGTCAGTTATTTACAGGTTTATTCAGTTATTTACAGTTCTATACAATCAGTTATTTACAGGTCTATACAGTCAGTCATTTACAGGTCTATTCATTCAGTTATTTACAGGTCTATACATTAATGTATTTACAGGTCTGTACAGTCTGTCATTTGCAGGTCTATTCATTCAGTTATTTATAGGTTTATTCATTCAGTTTTTACAGGTCCATACAGTCACTTACTGACAGGTCTGTACAGTTAAAACAGCCATAAGTAAATAAAGAACCTTATATAAAAAAAAACACGCAACGAAAATGAAAGTGGCCGATTATGCTTTCATCTTTCATCAAAGAGTAATTTTCCCAACAAGAGACACCTTGAGAAGACAGTTGTCGCTACTATGTCTATGTATATACCTTTAAGAATTCATCTTTGCGATTTGCTATGCATTTGTTTATATATGTACAGGTACATGGTGTATTTATTAAATTTAAAGCTGTACATATTTATGTATACTTGAAATATATGCGAAAAAGCACGCATAAAGACAGATTTTTGTTGTATTTCTCTATCTATCTATTTATCTATCTATATATATATATGTGTGTGTGTATGTGTGTGTGTGTACGTATGAATACTACATATACAAAACATTTTTGTATTTGCAAGTATCTAAACAGCATAGCAAACACAGTTAATTTGCGTATGCACACAACTATTATGTATACTATATATACATATATATACATACATATATATATGTATATATTATACACACACACACACACACATATATATATAAAACAAAGACAATTCTAACGCGTGACCTTCACCTTCTGATGACCTCCGAGCTCCAGAGGACGGGAATGCGTCACATGACCTGATGCTTATACCCTTAGGGCAAAATTCTGACGAGCAATGTTTGTTTTTACGCTTCGATAAATAAAGACTCTCTCGGGAGATGAAACGCAAAAAATATACACTGCCAATACATTCAAATACACACATGAAAATATAAACGGACTCACAAATACATTGATATAAACTGAAAAAATATACTAATTCACAATACATTAAAACACACATGAAAATATACACGGACTCACAAATACATTGAGATATACACTGAGTATATACACTAAACACAATACATTGAAATATACAATGAAAATATACACTGACTTACAAATACATTGAAATGTACGCTGACTCACAATACATTAAAATATACATGGACAATACACAGACTCATAATTCATTGAAATATACACTGAAGATTACACTGACTCACAAATACATTGAAATATACTCTGAAGACATACAATGACTCACAATACATTGAAATATACATGGACAATACACAGACTCATAATTCATTGAAATATACACTAAAAATATCCAGACTCGCAATACATTAAAATGTACACTGAAAATACACGCTGACACACAATACATTTAAATTTTAAATATACACTGGAAATACACACCGACTCAGAGTATATTAAAATATACACACGAAAATATACACTGGCTCACAGACCACGATCGTACACCGCATGAAATATAAGCATTTCCTTTCTCTCTCCTTCTTAAGAACAGACTCGTGTTGGTGCATTGCCAAAATAGTATTACAGCAACGAACAGCAATACAGCAATCTGTTAATTATTTATTATGTCACAAACTCGTAAAATATTTTATAGCAACCTCCTCGCTCACAGTGAGACACAAGAAGGTATATTGCCAAATTCATATTACAGCAACGAACAGCAATACAGTAATCTCTTAATTATTTATTACTCCAAAAACTTTTAAAATATTTGACAGCAACCTCCCCGCTCACAGTGAGACACAAGAAGGTACATTGCTAAATTAGTATTACAGCAACGAACAGCAATACAGCAATCTGTTAATTATTTATTACTCCACAATCTTGTAAGATATTTTACAGCAACCTCCTCGCTTACAGTGAGACCCAAGAAGGTATATTGCCAAATTAGTATTACAGCAACGAACAGCAATACAGCAATCTGTTAATCACTTATTACTCCACAAACTTGTAAATTATTTTACAGCAACCTCGTCGCTCACAGTGAGACACAAGAAGGCAGGAGTGCGTGAGTGTAGAGTTTGATACGATCAATACTTTCATTCGCATTGTTCGCTAGCCAACAATGAAACACCTCCGGTATTGAGAAGTACTACTGTGATGTTGGGAGGTGAATTAGCTCTAAAATCAGGTACTGTGATGTTGGGGGAGGTGAATTAACTCTAAAATCAGGTATTGTGATGTTGGGGAAGGTGAATTAGCTCTAAAATCAGGTGCATAAGATTAAAGTGTATCAAAGTCGTCTGCATAAGTACAGTTCATGGAAGGTGGTTAAGCATGAATCCTACAGCGAAGGTCTTGAGATCGCGATTACTATTTCTAGGAAAAGGAAACCAAAATTTGTTCAGTTTTTCTAAAGGAAAAGGAAAAAAGACCGGACCACTCAGCTATGCTTCACACAAATACATAAATACACACACACACATATATATATATATATATATATATATATATATATATATATATATATATATCTATATCTATATATATATATATATATATATATATATATATATATATACATACATATATATATATATATATATATATATATATATATATATATATATATATATATATATGCGTGTTTGTGTAACTAGTCTTTTACAATAATATATATATACATGTATAATTCATAATTCAGAATTTATATTATATACATACATACATACATATATATATATATATACATATATATATATATATATATATATATATATATATATATATATATATATATGAATATATATATACATATACATTTACATATATATACACACATATATATACATATGTAAATAACCCTGGCATTTTCCCAAAACTCTTACGATACGAGAAATTTTCCTTCAGGGAACAATAAACGCCAATAACATTACCTCTGCGAGCCAAGGACACCCACACCTAACAACAGAAAAACAAAAAATAAAAAAAAACAAGAATAAATAAATAAATAAAAAAATGACGAGAAGGCCCGCTCGCCTTAGGAGGATCTATCATCATTACGGAGAGACATTCCATGCAACACTGCGCATGAGATCTGCGCATGAGATCCACCACCACCAATAACAACAACAACAGACCAACAACAGCAGCCGATACAACAAAATCGCCAAGAACAACAACAGTGACCAGCAACAAGGGTTGCCTCGGTGGCTTTACGCCGATCTGCCATTGCATTTTATGCGTGTTTTAGAGAGAGAGAGAGAGAGAGAGAGAGAGAGAGAGGCACGATACGTTTGATTAAACGGTAATCATTTCGTAAGCAATCTACAGTATTATTCAAAACTCAAATTGTGAAACTTCAGATGCACACACACAAACACAGACACAATATATATATATATATATATATATATATATATATATATATATATATATATATATATATATATATATATAAATATATATATGGATCGAACCCTTGCCTTTCAATTGAAAGACCTGGGTTCGATCCTGATGAGTCAGAAATTTATTTCTGTTCCACAAGTGATTGTGTGTTGATTATTTCTATAAATCTATATATATATATATATATATATATATATATATATATATATATATATATATATATATATATATATATATATATATATATATATATATATATATATATATATATATATATGTATAAATACATATATATATGTATATATATATATATATATATATATATATATATATATATATATATATATATATATATTATTAGACTGGACTAGTGGTTAATAATAATAATAATAATAATAATAATAATAATAATAATAATAATAATAATAATAACAAAAAGCCAACGCAACAAAAAAAAAGACTTAAAAATTCAGGAACCTGTTTAATCGGCTCAACTCGGAACTCGGAGAAGCCATTAGTCATCCCAGGGGAGAAGATTTATAGCCCAGGCCTGATGATCCAAATATGTCTCCAATAATAGCATTGCTCGGATGTCAGGGACCTCGCCGACGATGCTATGCGGTGGAGCCGGATCGCGACGAGCGCGCGCGCGAATACAGTTGCTTCGTATGCATATATTAATACAAATTCTATATATAGTATATATATATATATATAATATATATATATATATATGTATGTATATATATATATATATATATATATATGAATAAATATGTGTATATACATTATATATATTTGTATAGATATTAATACAATATATATATATATATATATATATATATATATATATATATATATATATATATATATATATATATATATGTATAAGAACTCATCTGAGAATTAACTTTAAATGAGCTACATTTGTGTACACAAATGAGCAAACTCAATCAAGCCCAGGGAAATTAGGAATACGTGAGACGTGAAAGAGTCCCAGAGTTGGAAGGCTTATCGTAGACGAAGCAGCCTCATGGGAAGTGACAAAGAGACAGATTAATCCTACCGGGAACACACGAGAAGAAAACGAATTCCAGATTTAAATGTTTGAAAGGATAACAGAAATTAATTCTCACGAGAACTGAAAAATGTAAAGAACAACAAAAAATAAGTTAGAAATCTACGCGAACAAAAATGAAAATAAAAAAAAACAAACAAAAAACATTACAAACAGCTGAAAAAAGCTACGAGCATCACAAAAAACAACTACGTAGAATGCGCTTCGTAACTACGAGTTATTATTATTATTATTATTATTATTATTATTATTATTATTATTATTATTATTATTATTATTCAGAAGCCAGCCACTGGGACCAGTGACTTGAAATTCAAGCTTCCAAAGAATATGTTATTAATTAGAAATAAGAAGTTATGTTAAGTATGTCTTAGTTTAACCAGACCACTGAGCTGATTAACAGCTCTCTTAGGGCTGGCCCGAAGGATTAGACTTATTTCACGTGGCTAAGAACCAATCGGTTACCTAGCAACGGGACCTACAGCTTACTGTGGAATCCGAACCGCACTATGACGAGAAATGAATTTCTATCACCAGAAATAAATTCCTCTAATTCTTCACTGGCCGGTCGGAGACTCGAACAGAGGAGGTAAACGGAAATAGAGAAAGAAGAGATATAACTTATTATAAAAATAAAAATAAATTAATTAATTAACAAACGAATAGAAAAAATGTAAGTTATCAAAATACAAGGAGAATTGTATTAGGGTCGCAACGCATTGCATCTTCGCTCGAAGGTATCCCAACAAATTCCAGAACTTTAACTCAGGAACTTTAAATCGGGAACAAGGAATCACATCAATCACGGATAGAGGTGGGAGTTACGGTAGCACTTTAACAAGACTCAGGAAGGCTGAAGGAAAAAAAAAAATTTTTTTTTTCGATGCGAAATCACAGCCATTTCGAGTGGAACACGGAGATCATGACGGAGTCTCAAATTCCGGATCCAGGAGATGTAATCTTTATCAAATCTGTATTATCTGATGCAAATACATGCATACGAATTACCGGGTATGTAGCCTATAGCCTATAGGAATACACGAACATGCTGTCATGAGGTTACCGACCTACCTCGCCTCGGTGGCAAAAACCCCCCCGAGATTGATCCCGGGAGGGAGGCAGTGATTTAGGGACGTTTACAGAAAAATATATCGTGTCTATGATGAGGGAATAAGTAAATTATGTTCATGGTAGTTAGTTAACTGGAGTGGAAGAAAGTTAAATTGGTTAAGGCGAATACACACACACACACACACATATATATATATATATATATATATATATATATATATATATAAATTATATATATATATATATATATATATATATATATATATACTGTATATATATGCATATATAAATTATATAATATATATATATTACTGTATATATATATAATATATACTGTATAAATATGTATATATATATATATATATATATATATATATATATATATATACATATATATATACATATATATATATATATATATATATATATATATATATATATATATATATATATATATATATATATATATATATATATATATATATATATATATATATATAACCCTCACTATTACTATACTTCAGTTCACGATCTTGCTGGACTGTCCCCAAGAATTACATAAGGACCTTCGAATAACATAAAAAAATACGACAGGAAATTCCTTCGCAGGGAGCTACCCTAATGTTTAACCGGTATCTAATTTCTTTGTGAGTCATCTTTGGGAAATGACTTCACAAGGTCATAGTAAATGATTACGTGATAATGTAATGCGTCATTATTTAGTGCACAGACGTCGCTAAAAGGTTTTTATACATATTATAAAACTGTCTTTTATCGCGGAAATATTTTATCCTTCAAAGACGCTGGGCTATAACTGATACATAAAGGTTGTAAAACTAAATCTTAATGAGTAAAAAATTTAAACAATAAAAAAGACAATACATAATACCAGCTAGGCTACATGCCTAATGTATCATCAAAATGTATCTAAGCGCACAGACATTTTTCGAAGGAGGTTTGCATAAATATTACGAAAATGTATTTTATCGTGGGAATATTTTATCCTTAGAAGACACTAGTCAATTCTTGATACATATATTGTAAAACTAAATTTTAATAAATAAATATTGTATGCATACAAGACAATATTAATATCATATAAAACTAAATCTTAATAAGTAAAAATTATAAACATAAAAGACAATATTAATACCATTTGCATACATAACGTATCATCAAAACGTATATATATATATTCATAAATCTTAATAAACAAATACTGTACGCATACAAGACAATATTAATACCAGCAACATACATAACGTATCATCAAAACATATCTAAATATTAATAAATCTTAATAAATATGTAAATTTCTTATCCATACAAGACAATGATTAACTCTCGCTGCGTCAACATTACAAAACATATTCTAATATGCAAATACTTCATCCATGAAAGATGTTGCTTAATAGCCTTTAAATATACATCACGAGGGTGCATATTTTAATATGTTAATATTTTATCCACAGTTACAAGACTTTAATCACTTAGAATCATTCCGACGACAAGGCGCAATATGCTGCATTATTTAATGTCTATCGAAAACACGGTGGTTAAAATATTTGAGAATGTTTCATTTATACAGTAAGTGTTCTGTTGTACAGAAGACAGATGTGCGAGCTCTTGGTCTTTCACCGTTTTCCAGAAGAACGTGGGCTCATTATAAATAATAATAATAATAATAATAATAAAATCTGCACTTATGTATGGGTATAAATATATCTAAAAATAAATCTACATAACTGTGGATTTGTTTCTCCATTTCAAGACTCATGCTACTATGAGTATTTTTAATAATAATAATAATAATAATAATAATAATAATAATAATAATAATAATAATAACTTACGTATGGTACAAATATATCTAAAAATAAATAATAATAATAATATGCTAATAATAATAAATCCATAATAATAATTATGTAATGGGTAAAAATATATTTCAAAATAAATCTACATAACTGTGATTTTTTCCATTTCAAGACTCATGCTAATAATAATAATAATAATAATAATAATAATAATAATAATAATAATAATAATAATAATCCATTTACGAGACTCCATTTCAAGACTCATCTACTATCAGTATTTTTAATAATAATAATAATAATAATAATAATAATAATAATAATAATAATAATAATAATAATAATAATGATAAATCTACACTTGCGTATGGGCACAAATATATCTAAAAATAAATCTACATAACTGTGGATTTGTTTCTCCATTTCAAAACTCATACTACATGAGTATTTTTAATAATAATAATAATAATAATAATAATAATAATAATAATAATAATAATAATAATAAGAACATTCCTTCGCCGTCCACATAACATTTGTAAGCACAAAATTTACCACAAAGCCACTTTTTATAATGCAAAATTGGCCTACGAAAGTTGAACCCAAAAAGTTCAAGAGCCTATTCTCCTAACCAAAAACAGGCCGCAAAGACCAAATTTTTTCCATAAGGTCAAAGGTCACCACCAACTCCCCAAAATCACTGGAGGAGTTTATCGCCTGTCCGAAATGACACCGCGAGCCACAGGAGACGATCCGATAGCGGCCATAATTAGTTTATGCAAATGAAGTCCCACAAAGGGGCTGTGAAGGCTTAATGTGACATCTCGGACGCGGCGACTGCTTAATGTGATGCCTACTCAAGACTTGGATAATGTGACGTACTGGTGATTACTTGTTTAATAATATTTATTTATATTTATGATATTTTTATTTCACTTCAAACGTCCTAAAGACTTGGATAATGTGACGTACCGCAGATTACTTGTTTGATAATATTCACTTATAACATTTATAATATTTTTATTTCATTTCAAACGCCCTAAAGACTTGGACAATGTGACGTACTGGTGATTACTTAATAATATTCATTTATAATATTCTTATTTCATTTCAAACGTCCTAAAGACTTGGATAATGTGACGTACTGGTGATTACTTGTTTAATAATATTTATTTATAGTATTTATAATAATGTTATTTCATTTCAAATGCCCTAAAGGCTTGGATAATGTGACGTACTGGTGATTACTTGTTTGATAATATTTATTTATAACACTTATAATATTTTTATTTCATTTCAAACGCCCTAAAGACTTGGACAATGTGACGCTCTAGTGATTACTTGTTTAATAATATTTATTTATAACACTTATAATATTTTTATTTCATTTCAAACGCCCTAAAGACTTGGATAATGTGACATACTGTTGTTTAGCTAAGTGTTTGATTATATAAAACGCCTTATATACTCATCCAATATGACATACTAGTGATTAACTGTTTAGTTATAATATTTTGATATTATAAAATGCCCAACACACTTGGCCAGAGTGACGTACTAGTGATTAATTGTTTAGTTATAATACTGTGATCTTAAAAAACGCCCAAATTGGTACAAGGAATGAGTGAGCAGGATCTTGGGGATATTTGTAAGAAGAAGAAGCACAATAGGAAACAGAGACAAAAGTGGGTGGAAAACAAGAAAATGAGGAATGAGGATGAAAATGCAGAAAGGCGATCTTTTGAGAGAGAGAGAGAGAGAGAGAGAGAGAGAGAGAGAGAGAGAGAGAGAGAGAGTGTGTGTAAAATGAGATTGCATATGCAGATAGGAGAGAGATAGAGAGATGGAAGCTAGAATGTAGCATGAGACCGTATGCACAGAAAGGAAGGGAGAGAGAGAGAGAGAGGAAGAGAGGGAGACTGCATAGGCAGGACAGAGAGAGAGAGAGAGAGAGAGAGAGAGAGAGAGAGAGAGAGAGACTGCATATGCAGGAGAGGGAGAGAGAGTTATGCAGAAAGGAGAGAAACACTGAGAAGGAAAATAAAGTGACAAAATATAGAATGAGGCTGCATATGCACAGAGAGAGAGAGAGAGAGAGAGAGAGAGAGAGAGAGAGAGAGAGAGAGAGAGAGAGAGAGAGAGAGAGAGAAGGCCAATGATGATGATGTCGCAAGTGGAGAGCAGGAGGAAGACAAAAACCTCCCCGAGGCGAGATGGATCATAGCCAGGGACCCCTCCAAACTCTCTCTCTCTCTCTCTCTCTCTCTCTCTCTCTCTCTCTCTCTCTCTCTCTTCCTTTTCTGGATATTCCCTCTCGTTCTTCATTTTGGTGTCACTCCAATTACCCATCCTCCTCTCCTCATAACACCTCTCTCTCTCTCTCTCTCTCTCTCTCTCTCTCTCTCTCTCTCTCTCTCTCTCTCTCTCTGCATATGCAGTCTCATTCTATATTTTATCAATTTACTTTCCATCTCTACAAATGCAATCTCATTCTATATATTCTCTCTCTCTCTCTCTCTCTCTCTCTCTCTCTCTCTCTTCCTTTTCTGGATATTCCCTCTCGTCCTACATTTAGTTGTCATTCTAATTATCCATCCTTTTCTCTTTCTCCCATATCACTTTCCTCTCTCTCTCTCTCTCTCTCTCTCTCTCTCTCTCTCTCTCTCTCTTTCTGGGTATTCCTTCTCATTCTTCATTCAGGTGTCATTCCAATTACCCATCCTTTCCTCTCTCTCTCTCTCTCTGTCTCTTTCTCTCTCTCTCTCTCATTCTTCATTCGGGTGTCATTCCAATTACCTATCCTTCTCTCTCTCTAATATCACCTTCCTCTCTCTCTCTCTCTCTCTCTCTCTCTGGGCATGCGCCGTAACTCTTGCCCCGTGTCCTTGCTCCGGGCCTCTCCTTGCCCACTGTTAATGCCCTTCAGCGTGTGCCCTCGTTGTTGGCTGGTTCCAAACCCCTATTTTTTCACGCCAAGGTTAACTTACGAGTAATTCCGCGATCGCCCAATACGCCCTTTGTTGTTGATCGCTTTGCTAAACAACAACAACAATTCCAACAACATTAACAAGGGCAAAACGTCACTGACATGGGAATGATTTTACGAAGTACGTCCAACAACAACAAGAAGTGATACAGTGGCAACAACATTAGTCGCTAAACATCAACAGCAACAACATTAGTCGAATAACAATAGTAAAAATCAATAGTAACAACAGCAGTGACAAAAACAACAATAGCGACAGCAACCAGGTAACAACAACAATAACATAGAGCTGCTTTCGGTTCAGTGTGTTACACAACAACAGTAATAGAAAAAACAACAAATACAAAATCAACAACAGCAAGAAACAATAACAACTCAGCGTTGCCTTCGGCTCGTGGTGTTTCCCGACAACAACAACATCAAAAGCCAACGTTAGAGAAACAACCAAAACAAAAACACGAACAGAGAAGCAAGAGCAACGACTTAAAAACAACATGAACAACTAAACACAGCAACGGCCTAACAAAAACAACACCACTCGCAACAACAACAAAAACAACAGAAAAACAACAACATAAAGCATTTAGCCAGCCGTGACACAGCGTTTGTCTACGCATCTGGAAGCGAGAGACCCTCTCCTCTCTCTCTCTCTCTCTCTCTCTCTCTCTCTCTCTCCATCCGCTTAAAAAGGGTGAAAGAGTTATCCAACCCATTGCTCCGTCACGCTGGTTGTCACCCTGTCCTGAGACACCCCCTGCCCCCTTCCTCCCTCCCTTTCTCACCCTCCCTAATCCCCCAGCCCTCCCCCCCCCTCACTCTTCCCCCAATTCCCTGTCCCCATTCGGAGAATGACTAAGCTGTTGGGTCGGTTTCTGGAATTCGTTGAAATCACGTGAAATGGTTCGACTGTAATCCACTTATGATAATAATAATAATAATAATAATAATAATAATAATAATAATAATAATAATAATAATATCCTTTATCGTGATAATTATAATATTGATAATAATAATAATGATATCCTTTATTTCAGCTCGGCCGGCTGATGAAGAGTTAGAGGAATATATTTCTGGTGATAGAAATTCATTTCTCGCTATAATGTGGTTCGGATTCCACAATAAGCTGTAGGTCCCGTTGCTAAGTAACCAATTGGTTCTTAGCCACGTAAAATAAGTCTAATCCTTCAGGCCAGCCCTAGGAGAGCTGTTAATCAGCTCAGTGGTCTGGTAAAACTAATGTATACTTTCTTTTATTTCAGCTCAAGATCATATAGTGCACAAAATTTAGATACAATGTACTATCAGTATTTATAATAATAATAATAATAATAATAATAATAATAATAATAATAATAATAATAATAATATTATCCTTTATCTCAGCTCAAGATCACATAGTGCACAAAATTTAGATACAATACACTATCAGTATTTATAATAATAATAATAATAATAATAATAATAATAATAATAATAATAATAATATCCTTTATTTCAGCTCAAGGTCATATAGTGCACAAAATTTAGATACAGTGCACTATCAGTATTTAATAATAATAATAATAATAATAATAATAATAATAATAATAATAATAATAATAATAATAATAATAATTACTGTACTATAATAATAAAAATGAGAAGACAAGTAACAGAACCAAATGAATCATCAACTGTCAACTGAACTGAATTGAATATAGAGTTTAGGCCAAAGGCCAAGCACTGGGACCTGTAAGGTCATTCAGCGCTGGAAAGGAAACTGAGAACAAGTAGCCTAAGTCTGAAATGTGTAACAGGAGGAAAACCTCCATTAATAAAAAAAAATATAATAAAAGCCGAAACACTAATAAAAATTAAGAAGAAGAAGAAGAAGAAGAAGAAGAAGAAGAAGAAGAAGAAGAAGAAGAAGAAGAAAAACTGCAATAATCACAAGAATGAGGCGACTGTGAAAAATCCCATTCCTGAACCGGGTTTTCAGATGAACACTAAAACTGTTTAGAAATGGAAAGAAATTGCACTCTGGGGTCTAATACGCATCACACTTTGCAGTGACAAGCGTATCCAAAAAAGCGCGACGAATTCGAGAAAGTTCAGAGGGCATTGTGGGCTATTACAATTACATGCGTATCTGGTAAAAAGTGACCAGCAGATTCTACATATAATGTAAATATAAGTACATATAATTATATATACTGTATATATATATGTGTGTGTGTATGAGTGCACGCGCGCGAGCGTAACCCTACAAAAGCTCGACCTACGATCTCACCTTACGCTAAAGTGGGGGGATATCGCTCCAAACCCGATCTCCAATGAAGAATGGGCCACCACAAACAAACTTAAACAAACACACACACACACACTTACACACACCAACCCGCCAACAGCTGAGGAGGAGGAATCCCTCAACCTTTCTCGGGGTATCATCTCCGCCCAGAAGGAGTCCCTCTGCATCAATTTACATCAAATGGACCACAACAAACGCGACGCCGACTCGATGAAACCCTTTATTGGTGGCTTCCGTAAGATTCTTCTTTTTTTCTTTTTTTAATAACTTTTCGTTGTGTAAGCTCGTCCTGATGGACTGTTATTTTTAAAAGGATGAGCCATGGGTCTACCGTGCATTATTATTATTATTATTATTATTATTATTATTATTATTATTATTATTATTATTATTATTATTATTATTATTATTATTATAGAGCAGTTTTACCAAAGCACTAATTTACACCTTTTTGCTCAATTATTATACATTTGGAATTGTTTAATTAGCCAAGTGAGTAACAGTTTTATTATTATTATTATTATTATAGAGCAATTTTACCAAAGCACTAATTTACATCTTTTTACGCCATTATTATACTTTTGGAATTGTTTAATTAGCCAAGTGAGTAACTGTTTTATTATTATTATTATTATTATTATTATTATTATTATTATTATTATTATTATTATTATTATTATTATTATTATTATTATTATTATTATTATTGAGTAAAAGCCACAATAATGTAAATGAGAGACTGTATTTTTCCAAAATACAAAAAATTTGGGAAAAATACAGTCCCTCATTTACATTACTGTGGCTTTTGACTCATTATTTCTAGTCACAAGATAATGATGCACCATACATTATTATTATTATTATTATTATTATTATTATTATTATTATTATTATTATTATTATTATTATTATTATTATTATTATTATTATTAATTATTATATAAAGTAATTGCAATAAGCAAAGTACACATAACTTCTTCTAAATCCCAGTCACGAAATCTGCCCAAATAAAAAGACCAAACGGGGTCCCGTGATTCATCTCTCACCCACGAACAGGTGGCATAAATAACCAGGTGGGTGACAAGTTACTACCTTCAGGCACCCCTTCACCAAAATCCCCTACGTATCCGCCTTCCCCTACGTGGGGGGAAGGGAGGGAGGGGAATTCCAACTCCCCTACATATCGCCCTTCTCCTAAGGGGAAGGGGGGGTGGGAGGGGAGGGGAATTAGTGGTCGTGACCTATGACCCCTTAATTTGAATATCCATTATCGTCCCTGGGGCTGACCTGATTACGTCATGTTAGGCGTTTATCGGAGACAAGAGTCTTCGCTGTAAAGGTCGTTATCTGATGTCTCTCTCTCTCTCTCTCTCTCTCTCTCTCTCTCTCTCTCTCTCAGACCACCCCTGCGTAATAAGGGGAAGATACATTTCATTTATTCCTTTTTTTTTCGAAGAATATAATTAAGGCTTCGTGGTTTTAATAGCCTCTTCTATTGTTTGAAAGGTTACTTTACCTGCCGCTGGATTACACTTTTATGTTATTGATATGTTTATGGTGTTATTAATGCGCTATTGGTCCTGCAACATTCTAAGAATCTTTCTCGGTCGTCTGGTTAAAACTACTTAATAATAATAATAATATAATAATAATAATAATAATAATAATAATAATAATAATAATAATACATAACACTGAATTACAAAGCTACTCCAAGGCCTACCAACCAATACGTATCCTAACAGAGAGAACTAGTTTGCAGGGGAGAGAGAGAGAGAGAGAGAGAGAGAGAGAGAGAGAGAGAGAGAGAGAGAGAGAGAGAACTAATTAGCATGAAAAAGATAATTAATTAGCATACGAGAAACACAGAGAACTAAACACCATTTGAATAAGACTGAAGAACTTACCGAGAGAGAGAGAGAGAGAGAGAGAGAGAGAGAGAGAGAGAGAGAGAGAGAGAGAGAGAGAGAGACTAGTCAATAAGAAAGAGCATATGAGAGAACTGTAACAGCAGCCAAAACCAAAGAAGAGCTGAAAAGAAAGTTCCCCGTCCATCGCATTTCACAGCGTTAGAAAGCGTGAAAAAAAAATATACCCACAATGCTCTTCTCTCTCTCTCTTGCGACACCACCAGACAACACGCGATCAATCAATTCAAACACTAGAGAAGGCGAGATAGGGACGGGGGATGAATGGACCGAGGCTGAATAACAACTTTAGTCGGCCTTTCATACCCATAGATAATAATCTACCCAGAAGGACCCCTTTCACTCTCTGCCCCACCCTCGAACACAGGGGTACACAATGGGGTGTTTTGAGTGAGGGAGAAAGGGTGCAGGTGTAAAATACAGGTGTATTATACAGGTATGCAAGGGAGGGCCGAGAAAAGGCTTTAAATGACGTTCGCAATACGATGCGCAATAGTAAATATTGGTCGTATATTGTGCTTAGCAGTTAATGGGTTGTATATTTTTTAATATTCTGACGTCACAAGTATGGGCACTTTGTAGCTCTGTGTAGCTGAATGTCAGTTGATACATTGGCTATTTATTTATATAATAAACAGCCACTTTGTCCAATAACTTAAAAGTTAAATCCACAAGAACACTGAAGTCAGAAACAGAATTACAAGACCCTTGAATGAAATCATATGTATGAAGAGATTTATCTAAATGTTTGTCATTTCTTCTAATAACTCATAGGGTAAATCCACAAAAATGTATTAAAATCAGAACTATGATTAAAAACCTTGAATGAAATATGGAGGAAGATACAGACAAAAATTAAAAGTGAAATCTAAAAATGAAAAAAAAATAAAATCAATAACATGACCACAAAAATCTTGAATGGAATATGGAGGAAGGTACAGAAAAAGTAATTGCAAAAAGCATGAATGAAAAGATATGAAAAACAAGAAACCACAAACTGAATTGAATTGAATTGAATATGGAATTTTGGCCAAAGGCCAAGCTTTGGGACCTATGAGGTCATTCAGCGCTGAAACGGAAACTGACAGTAAAAGGTTTGAAAGGTGTAACAGGAGGAAAACCTCAAAGCAGTTGCACTATGAATCAATTGTTAGGAGAGGCTGGAAAGTAAGATAGAGGAAAGAGAATATGAAGGGAGGTACAGTAAAAGGAACGACAAGAAACCACAAAACACCCACTTCATTAAAAAAAAACTATCAACCATACAAATGAATCTAGATTTCACACCTTTTAAAAAGAGTTATCTCTTTGTCATCATCTAAAGACGCAAACGCCATTTCCTCCTACAAAAGTGAGGAGGAGAATTCCTCCCTACAACATCCATAAGCCTCAGCCCTCTCACGTTTCCTCACTTAAGCCTCTAAAAGGCTGGTACTTAATTCTTCCTCACAATAAGCCTGTGTCTACCTCAGCCTCCCTCCACGGGACAGGCAACCGTGGTTAGGCAGCGACTTCCTGAGATCTCACGGTAAGTCATCTTCCCCCCCTTCCTAAGTACTTCCTGTCTCACCTGGTTTTTTTTTTTTACCTCTTTTACACCTGAGTTGGTGTTGTGTATGTATGTATGTATGTATGTATGTATGTATGTATGTATGTATATATATGTATATATGTATATGTATATATATATATATATATATATATATATATATATATATATATATATATATATATATATATATTACATTTATATATATTCATATGTGTATATATATATTTATATATATGCATATATATGTATATATACATATACATACATACATACATACACACGTTTTCTTACTTTAAAAACAGTAAAGAATATCCTGGGTTAAAGAATGTAACAAGACGTATGCACGACAGTTCCCGAAGAGAAGCAGAATATAAAACATCTACATATCACATTAAATTTTGCACCACAGAGTTTGAAAACCGTTATAAAATAATAATAATAATAATAATAATAATAATAATAATAATAATAATAATAATAATAATAATAATAACAAACGAGAATTATCACTTCATACATATAGCCCACTGAGGCCACCCCTTTCCAGTCTCGTATCAAAAATCTGAGTTTTTTTTCCAGCCGAGATTTTTCAAACAGCAAACTCGATCCCGCTTATCGCGAATTTAAGCGCCGTGGGAGAAAAGATTCATGCACTGTGTGGTATCGTTATCTTTATCTTTATCTTTATAATCAATTGAGATGGTTTTCCTAGGCGGAGATGCTTATCAGAACGACAAGGAAGGCCAGTTTTCTTAGAGCGGACTGTGACGTGTGAAGAGTTTCACGGGGCGTGGCTGAGAGTTTCATACAGCGTTATACGCTGTACAGAAAAGTCGATTTCGCCGAAGAAATTCCGGAGCATTTTTTACTTGTTTCTTTTAACAATTTGCCTGTTCATGAATGTGTATGCTCTCCAGGTCCAGAGAGGGCTGGATATTTTCTATTTATTAGGGAAACAGAAGGAAGTAGAGAATTCCAGAACAGGCAAATTGTTAAAAGAAACAAGTAAACAATGCGCCGGAGTTTCTTCGGCGCAATCGACTTTTCTGTACAGCGTATAATGCGGTATGAAACTCTCAGCCACGGCCCCTGAAACTCTCAACCGCGGCCCATGAAACTTTCAGCCACGGTCCGGTGGAAACCTGTGTTTTGGCACCTATAGAGTTGCCAGACGCACGACCATAGCTAACTTTAACCTTAAATAAAATAAAAACTACTGAGGCTAGAGGGCTGCAATTTGGTATGTTTGATGATTGGAGGGTGGATGATCATCATGCCAATTTGCAGCCCTCTAGCCTCAGTAGTTTTCAAGATCCGAAGGCGGACAGAAAAAGTGCGGACGGACAGACAGTTATCCATCTCAACACTTTTCTTTTACAAGAAAACTAAAACGTTACGGTTGTCTTTGAATGTTAAACGCAGAATCATGTAGCTAAAATTATCATCGCCGAAGACAGCCTACAGGTAATATGCCAAAAATCATATAAAGCAAAGTGAAGAAAGGAATGCAGTTCGTCAGCGATCCAATAAACAGTAACCAAAGACATTAACTGCAGGTAAAGTGTAAATAAAGATGTTGTTCCACATAGATATTTGCACTTTATGGATAACGCGAATAATTATTTACATACAGACCACAGCAATACTACAGTAAATACTAGCTAAATAAATATTAATAGGAATAGATCAATAACAGCCAAATAAAGCGTGGCGCCAGTTTTAACAGCCATAAATCAGTCAATCAGTCAAATAAAATGAGCATCAGATAGGCTACACAAGTTAGTAAATATAGGCATATCAATTCCACCACAATATGGGGCATAAAAAAAGAAATATTAATAGGAATAGATCAACAACAGCCAGATAAAGTGTGACGCCAGTTTTAACGGCCATAAATCAATCAATCAGTCAAATAAAGTGACGATCAGCGTAAAAAGAAATATTAATAGGAATAGATCAATAACAGCCACATAAAGTGTGACGCCAGTTATCAGCAGCCATAAATCAATCAATCAGTCAAATAAAGAGACCATCAGATACACAAATTTGTAAATATAAGCACATCAACTCCACCAACATTGGAAGCATAAAAACGCCCAGTCAAAAGCCACTTACTATGATAACGTTAAAATGCAGGTAGCTTTGCAGACACACCTGGGTAATTGCAGAACGGAAATTACATATGGCGTAATTCCCTACCGACAACCTTGACCTCCCGACCTGCCAAGAACTTGATTCGCCAAAGGAAACAGACAGGAAAAAAAAATGGAGGAGGAAGAGCAGAGACAAGGATTTATTTCAGGGGGACATGATGATGATGATGATGAGGAGGAGGAGGATGGAGAGGAGGAGGAGGATGAGGAGGAGGAGGAGGAGAAGGAGGTGGATGGATGAGGAGGAGGAGGAGGAGGTGGAAGGGAGGAGGAGGTGGATGGGAGAGGGGGGGAGGAGGAGGAGGGTGGAAGGGAGAGGGAGGAGGAGGAGAGGAAGGAGAGGAGGAGGAGGAGGAGGAGGAGGAGAGGAGGAGGAGGAGGAGGAGGAAAAGAGGAGAGAGGAAAGGAGGAGGAGGAGGGGAGGATGAAGAAGTGGTGGAGGAGGAGGAGGAGGAGGAGGAAAGGGGAGGAGGAGGAGGAGGAAAGGGAGGAGGAGGAAAGGGGGAGGAGGAGGAGGGAAAAGAGGGAGAGAAAAGAGGAGGAGGAGGGGAAGGGGAGGAGGAGGAGGAGGAGGAGGTGGAGGAGGAGGAGGAGGAGGAGGAGGAGGAGGTGGAGGGAGAGAGGAGGAGGAGGAGGAGGAGGAGGAGGGAGGAGGAGGAGGAGGAGGAGGAAAGGGGAGAGGAGGAGGAGGAGGAGGAGATGAGGAAAGGGAGGAGGAGGAGGAGGAGGAAAGGGAGGAGGAGGAGGAGGAGGAGGAGGAGGAGGAGGAGGAGGGAGGAGGAGGAGGAGGCCTCCCTCCTCCTCTCTCACACAGAGATAATGAACAAAACTCTTTAGATATTTCCTTTATTAAGAAGTTCACTCTCAAAGGGCAATTTAGGGACATTGTGGCTCTTAAGTGTCTCACATTAAGAGGTCTGATCTTATCTTCTGATGGAGCTTTTTCTGCACACACACATGCTTTACTCTCTAAAGAATTTTCAGTATTTGATATATTTACCTAAGAATAATCAATATTGGGAATGTCTTTCTAACAATTTTCAGCACTAAAAATATTTTCCGTTGAATTTTCAGTATTGAAAATATTCTCCTAAGAATCTTCCATATTGGAAACATATCCCTAATAATTTTCAGTATTGGAAATATTTTCTTGGGAGTTTTAAATACAGAAAATGTTCTCTTAAGAATTTTCAATACTGGGAATGTCTTCCCAACAATTTTCATTAATGAAAATATTTTCCTAGGAATTTTCAATATTGAAATATTTCTCCTAACAATTTTCAATGCTGAAAATGTCTTCCTAACAATTATCAAAACTGAAAATATTTTCCTAGGAATTTTAACATTGAAAATATTCTCCTAAGAATATTCAATATTGAAAATAAGAGTTTTCAAGACTGGAAATGTTTTCCTAAGAATTTTCAATATTGGAAGAATTTAAACTCACAATCATCACATCCGTATCGTGATCAAGACAACGAAAATAGAGAGAGAGAGAGAGAGAGAGAGAGAGAGAGAGAGAGAGAGAGAGAGAGAGAGAGAGAGAGAGAATCCCAGCCACTGCCTGGATGTTCAAAAGCCTAATCGTGTTTTCATAATGATCTTGAAAGATTGAAATGCGATAGGCCATTTCTTCCATAACCCTTTGTTGAATGTCTGATGATACACTGATCAGTGGCTAACGCAACATATATCGAAACTAGGCCTATCAGGAAAGAAGATAGGGCCTACGACATCTATGGCTGATGGATTTATAGGCCTAGCATTTTATTCCAAGGTAAAATTGAAATAAGCAACTTATATGAAGAGTGAAAAGTATGATAGCATGATGAGACATAGTTACGATATGTGATTTTGACTGAGGGCTTATATTAAAACCTAAAGGTTATACCATAAACATAAAAATCTCTCTCTCTCTCTCTCTCTCTCTCTCTCTCTCTCTCTCTCTCTCTCTCTCTCTCTTTCTCTCTCTCTCTCTCTCATTTACTTCCACGTTACAGCATTTCCTTCATTCATGTTTTGAAAAATTTGGTCAGTTTTAAAGAAATCTGATACGTAAAAATTTAAATACAAATTTGAACAATAACATAACTAATACATATCGAGAGAGAGAGAGAGAGAGAGAGAGAGAGAGAGAGAGAGAGAGAGAGAGAGAGAGAGAGAGAGGCAAGCAAGCGGTCTGAGCATCAAAGCAATTAACCGCACATAAATTAACCTGCAATCATCTCAAATCAAAGGTCGCCGAATTCACTATAAATACTTTAGTAATTCCTCCTCCTCCTGCTCTCGGGTTATCTCGTAACACCCGTAAGGCCACCTGTTCCCAGCTTTATCCAGCAATCCTCGAACTCCATGGTACAATTGCTATATCTTTCTCCATATTGTCAAGTTTTGGGATTCTCTCCATATTTCTGTTTTCCCTCACACCTATAGGTAGCAGGTCTACAGCTAATTTCGTGATTAAGCACCCCCATCCCCTAGCCTAAAGGTAAAGAGAGAGAGAGAGAGAGAGAGAGAGAGAGAGAGAGATGTGGAGTTTCTCTCCTTACTCAGCTGAGAGAAGAGAGACTGTTCCTTTCCTCACTCAGCTGAGAGAGAGAGAGAGAGAGAGAGAGAGAGAGAGAGAGAGACTCAGAGAGAGAGAGAGGAACTGCTCCTTCCTCACTCAGCTGAGAGAGAGAGAGAGAGAGAGAGAGAGAGAGAGAGAGAGAGAGAGAGAGAGAGAAGCTGGCTCTCTCCCCTCACTCAGTTGAGAAAAGAGAGAGAGAGAGAGAGAGAGAGAGAGAGATTTGGAGCTTCTCTCCTCACTCAGCTGAGAAAAGAGAGAGAGAGAGAGAGAGAGAGAGAGAGAGAGAGAGAGAGAGAGAGAGAGAGAGAGACACACACACATCATCATTGTTTTCGAAAGAAACACAAAAAAAAGTAGCGAAAGAAAAGTTACGCTGACTAATTATCATTGTTTGACCCACCATTGTGTATCCCCTTCTCCTATCTATCTATCTATCTATCTATCTATCTACCTATCTATCTAATCTATCTATCTATTTGTTTCTCACACACGTACAAAAAACCAAGACAGCACTTTGCGTGACCTCTTCGTAATGATGGAATAAAAAAAACTGCACAGAATCTATTAAGTACACTGTAGCTCTATTTCCGCTAGCTAGTCTCAACTGTGCTAACGTTGATGATATGAAAATTATGTATATACAGACTTAACACAAAGGAATATATACATAAATTACACATGTATATATATATATTTATATATATATATACAGATATATAATATATATATAATATATACATATATATATATATATATATATATATATATATATATATATATATATATATATATATATATATATATATATATATATATGGAAACTTTCAATTCTTTTAGTTTTATTTGGCTGTAAAAACAGCTCAACAGAACAGCAATAAACAGAGGTAATTAGTTTTTTTCTTGACAGCAATAAAAGTGAAGACCAACTTCATTGGAAATATATTTGCACGCAACAGAAGAGGAATTATTTTAATTTTTCCCTCGCACGGAACTGAAGAGAAATTAATTTAATCTTTTCCTTGCACAGAACTGAAGGAGAATTAATTTACTTTTTTTTTTCTTGCACGGAACTGAAAAGGAATTAATGTAATTCTTTTTTTTTAATGATGTGGAAACAGCAGATAGTCTCTTGCCAGTTCTAGGCCTAGATGGAAAGAAAAGAGTTCTGCATTTGCCCTGCCTTGTTAAAACGAGCAGGCTACATGAATAGAACAGAATACAATATAGAATTTAGGCTAAAGGCCAAGTGCTGGGACCTACAAGGTCATTCAGTGCTGAAATGAAAACTGAAAATAGAAAGGTTTAAAAGGTGTAACAGGAAGAAAACCTCGCTGTTGCACTATGAATCAATTGTTAGGAGAGGTTGAAACGTAAGATGGAAGAAAGAGAATATGAACAGAGGTACAGTAAAAGGAAGGAAAGGGTTTGCAGCTAGGGGCCGAAGGGACGCAGCAAAGAACCTTAAGTAATGCCTACAGTGCTCCGCATAAAGTGCACTGACGGCATTACCCCACTACGGGCAAGCTGCATGAAACTTGCAACAAACCTTGGTAGTTGAGTGCGAGAGGCAATTCGTTATACTGAGGAGCATAGGCCTATGCAAGCAGAGTATGCAATAGCTGCTAGTATGAAGACAGATGATAAAATCTCTAATAATCTAAATTTTAACTTACAGTGGGAAACATTACTTAAAATTCAAGGTTTTAATTATTTCTAAAAGAAAATAAATTGGTGTAGGCCTATGCTGACGTACCGTAGGCCTATGTGAATGGCCATATGCTTAACATTTGAATTTTAAATCGCTCTGTTATTATCATTATTATTATTATTATTATTATTATTATTATTATTATTATTATTATTATTATTATTATTATTATTATTATTATTATTATTATTATTATTATTATTCCCTAAAGAGAAAAGGCGTAAAAATAAACAAAATATGTTTCTTACAGCAAAATCTTTTAAAAATAAAAAAAATAATTAGGTCCACACAAATCCAATTTTTTTTTCAAATTAAAAATGGTGTAGACTTATGTGAATGGCCATATGCTTAACCATTTGAATTTTTGAACCACACTGAAGAAGAGAAGAAGCATAAAAACGAAACGAAACATGTTTCCTGTTGCAAAAATAAAAAGAAAAATAAAAACTAGGCCTACGTGAATTATGACAGGTCTTGCCCAACCCAAACCACATAAACATTACCAGTAACTGAATATACGCCTGCATAGGTCTAATGTCGCTTGCTCTGAAGAAACTGACGCAGCATGAACAACTTTTCCAAAATAATTTTGCAGTCCACCGAAAGGTGTGGCCTCTACAAGAACAGAGACATGAACTCTATAAAGGAACAGGAGAAAGAAGGACACTAGGCAAAAGCACCAAGAGAAGGCTCGTTAAAAACAGCGACCCGGACTAAGGATTAAGCCCAGACGAAGGAGATGTCGTTAATTCTATGCACTACCCACTTCTTTTGTCTGGGAGTGGGACTAACGTGAGCATTTAGACTCAAAAACCAGTTTCTTATATACATTTCAATAAACAAACAAATTGAAGACATGCTATTAGTCATGGAATACTTTTTTTAATATATATATAGGCCTAGAAATGAAGACAATCCAGTATACAAAACCGCTATTGAATACTAAGCTCATATAAGACTGATAAATCTCTGTCAGTTGGACCAGCCTACCCTTACTTATAAGTTTGCGAGACCTGCTATCATTCGTAGTTATTAATAAAAGAATAAAAACTCTTTGGAGGATAATTAGTTATTCCTGAACAGTAAGAACAACAATAACACGTCCACGAAACCCCTGGTCTTTCGATCAACTAACCCCAAGTTGTGCAAAATTGGGCCTGGTCATTACGTGATTGGGCAACCCTTACTAAATATCAGAGGTCGTAGACCTATAAACCATATGACCATCTGTAAGGGGCGAAAGACTAGGACTTGTTGTATGCAATCTAAAAAAAAAAATAATAATAATGATGAAAGTCAGAAGGATAATCATTAAATCGAATGAAGAAAAAATTTAGTACTAAGTTTATGGTTCATCCCTTCAAGTCAGCAAGCTAAATTTGGCGTACTGTATACAAGGAAGGGCGAAAGCCTAGGCCTAACAGCTCTGAGCTTGTATACTCTAAAAATAAAATCAATAATAATAATGTTAATCAGGAGGGTAGAGTATTAAACCAAATGGAGGAAAAGTATAGTACTAGGTCTATGGTTTATCCCTTCAATGAACAACAAAATCAAATTGGCTTCATTTGGCACATTAGTTGCCTTAAAATATAAAAAAAATTTAAAATAAATTAACATGCAAAGTCTCAAATAAGATTCTGTTTAATCTTACGTACACTTAAAAGCGTCAAACTAAACAAGACTTAACACAAAGATTCGCGGATAAAATTTCATCCAAACTGACTCTTGAATTTGAGACATGAACATCCGGAGAGCACAGTAGTACTACAAGTCTACAACATCCCAACGTATCACATGATATATATAAAAAAAATAAAATAAAATAAAAGTTGAAAGGTTAATAGACATGAAGAGTAAAGCGGTCGCTGAAGAACCTGTCACCGTGACCTTTCCAACGAAGAGGCTACAAATGCCAATCACAACAATGTAGGAACGGCAATGTTGAAGCTAGACTAATAAATTGTAACGACAGACTACAACGTGACACTACAAATTACTGACACGCACTGTCTAACCCCGAGAGAGAGAGAGAGAGAGAGAGAGAGAGAGAGAGAGAGAGAGAGAGAGAGAGTTGGAACGACAATGTTGAAGCTAGACTAATAAACTTTAGCCACAGACTACAATGTGACACTGCAAATTACTGACACGTACTGTCTAAGAGAGAGAGAGAGAGAGAGAGAGAGAGAGAGTTCTTGAAACAATGAGAGATTCAGAAGAGAATAAGACAAAAGAGAGAGAGTTCAATATGTAAAACTGTCTAAACCTAGAGAGAGAGAGAGAGAGAGAGAGAGAGAGAGAGAGAGAGAACAAGAGAGAGAGAGAGAATTCAAACAAGACAGGATTCAATAAGACAAACATGGAATAACAAATAATTAAAAGTCTGTTCAACATGTAAAATTGTCTAACCCTGCGAGAGAGAGAGAGAGAGAGACAGAGAGAGAGAGAGAGAGAGAGAGAGAGAGAGAGAGATTCTTTCAAACAATGACAAGATTCACAAAGTTAAAATCACATGGAATAACAAATAATTAAAAGCCTGTTCAACATGTAAAATTGAGAGAGAGAGAGAGAGAGAGAGAGAGAGAGAGAGAGAGAGAGAGGCTGCCCAGACACCAACATGAAAAGGGGGATTCAACGAACATATTCACGAAAAGTGAAAGTCCACATAATTACAGTCTTCGTTGTAACCGGGAAAGATGAATGACGTCACTATGACTTGATGGGATATGAAGGCCCCCCATTCATCGATTAATTAAAAGAGCAGTCAAAAGGAAACCAGTGATAAATATAGACATCTTGCCAAATATGTGCCCGGAGGATACAAACACATGTATGCACACACACATACACGCACATTATGACAGATAGTTCATACACACACGTTATGAGAGTTCATACACCCATTATGACAGAAAGTTCACACGCATTACGGGAGAAAGTTTAAATCTACGCTCTCAGTGAAACTGGAATATTAACTCTGAATGGAATCTAAATATTTTTTAGGTCAAATTAAATTTATAACTTTGCGAAGAATATTTTTTTGTCTTTTATTAGAAAAATACATTAATGCAGTTTTACAGTTATTTTCATAGTAATTAGAAGTTAAGCTCATTTGGTTTTCAGAGGGAAAATAAAAATTTGTCCCAAGGTTAAATTCATAATATGGTTGCGTTGAAAAGTCTATGAGAAATAAATCGCGAAAATAATCAAATAAATATACAATTAATTACAACAAATAAATAAATCCATAAAATGATATAGCATGATATGCTACATCACGATTTCACTATAGGCCTATGTACGTTAATCACCTGTCTGGCGTTTTGTCTAATCTTTTCTATTTAGGCCTAGGCTTAATCAGCAAGGCAATTAAACATTACATTAATTGATCAGGAATTTACAAGATAGGCTTAAAAAGAAAACATCCAGCCCTATGTAAACGATTAGCAGGTAGGCCTAGGCTTAATCTGACTCATGAATACTTAAATAAAAAAGACGAAGATTTAAGACAACCGAACTTTTGTCAATTAGCCTATTTGCACAGATATTAACGACAATAGGCCTAGATTAGGCCTAACGATTAGTTTCTTTTTTTTTATCCAAATAGCGTTTATCAAAAAGTTCTTAAAATTTACATCAGAATTTACGTAATTGTGCAACTATCAAGGAACTTAGGCCTAGGCTTGGCCTAACTACACGAGGTTCTCTTGTATAACGTATATCAAAATTGCTTTCAGGTTAAATTTAGGCCTACCTAATCCTAAAACTCTGTTTAACCATAACAAGAGCCGAAGGATCCTTCATAATAATAATAATAATAATAATAATAATAATAATAAATAATAATAAAGGATATTTCTGCTTTTGTTATAGTAAATAGGAATGTAGGCAAGCCTAACTTTAGACTGAAGACTATTTTGATATCCGTTAACACAAAATAAACACCAGCGTACTTAGGACAAGCCTAGGCCTATGTGCAATAATATCTGTGCAATTCATACTGAACCTCTATGATGCAATTTCGTAAATTCTGATGCTCGTGTGAAGACCATTTTGATGAGGGATTAATGATGAAACCGTTTAGATAAAAAAAACTTGCGGGTAGACTAAATCTAGGCCTACTTACGTTAATACATCAACAAAGAAAATAATAATAATAATAATAATAATAATAATAATAATAATAATAATAATAATAATGTGTAGAACTCTCAATGCAGAGAACAGGAGTAATTTTGTATACGGTAAACAATAATATCTAAAGAATGTGAGACTATGAAAATGTATAAAAAGCATTCGAACCCTATCCTGGGTTCATCTTCAGTCCAACTGAAGATGAACCCAGAATAGGGTTCGAAAGCTTTTTATACATTTTTATCAAGTCTCACATTCTACTGATACATTATTAATATATCAATAGAATGTCAGACTTTATAATAATGTATAAAAAGCTTTCGAACGCTATACTGGGTTCATCTTATGAAACCAGGATTGGGTTCGAAAGCTTTTGATATATTTCTATAAAGTCTCACATTCTATTGATATATTATTATGGACCTTATACAAAATAATAATAATAATAATAATAATAATTAACTCACTATCCATTAATTACCTACGAACAGCCGTTATGGAAGGACGGACTCGACAGCTACTGCCACCAACCACCCCCGTACGCAAACACCCGTATGTCAACACCCACCGGCCTCTCTTTACCTTGCCTCTGCCAACATCACTCCCTGGGGTCCAAGGATCGCTTCCAACAACCATCCCAAAAACGACTGGTAATAGCAGTGAATGAAAGAGGACTATTATAAGAAGTACAGTAGTTATAATAGTTGTAGTAGTAGTAGGAATCAGCCTATCCAACGGCTCGGCTCCCCTACTCTCGCTCTAATTTGCTCTCGTTCGCCCGCGGGTGTTTTAATTTTATTCTCCAATTACAGTTCCAAAATTCTTTTAACCATTTTCTTCATCTTCATTCTTCCATTTCTACATTTTTTAAGATGTGGACAGACGAGAAAGCTACCATATGGCTTCATCGCTTTCCTTCCTGATTCAAAAACATACAGTTTATATCTACACAGTAGTTTGACTGTCTTATCGTAAAGTTCTATAGTGTTTATTTCAGTCACACCAATTATTACTTTTGAATTTGTATCGTAATGCCAGGCAGCCTCTAAATTTTCTCTATTTCCTATTAAATTTACGGAATAATAATTCCTCAATTATTTATTCTATCTTACTGATAATTCGTCATCTGCCAAATAGTCAAATGAGCAGCTCTTAACATAACTTTAACAGTCGCTAAGTGGTAAAGTAAAACGACTTAAAAAATTACTACAAACTTAAAGAGTAGAGTGAATGGTTATGGGTCAATTCGAGACCCGAGAAACTTATGAGATTATTAATATATTTTTTGTTACTAATTAGGCCTATAACTTCGAACTCGTAACTATTTCAGAATATTATGAAAGAGGCAGGAGGGTAGGCCTAGGCCTACTTGGAACAAAAGAGCTAAATATCATTTACATAAGTGTTATTGACAAGCGGGAAGGTCGACAAGTCCATAAAGTTGTTCATAAAGATATATGTACCTTAAGTCTACTTCTTCTCCGGCTGTTGTCGTCCTTGACGCCGTGACGTCACAAGTATCTTTTTATTACATATTTACTAAACATTAAGTAGAGTTTATGACAAACCACTTACGAAGATACTTCAGTGTTGCATTATCAACGTCTGCACAGTATATGTTAGGCCTAACTTCATAAGAGAGTTACTTAGCATAGAGACGTGTTTATACACCAGTAAAATAAATATACTTAATAGCTTTATAACGCTTATTGTAGACCAAGGCTCGATCTACCAGATTTAAAGATCAATTTTATCATAATGATCACATCTATGCCTCATGAGACTTTCAATGTGATCCAAATTAGGGTCAGATTCGGAAACAGGTTTATAAGATCAGTTTTGTAACACAGTGATCCTAATTAGGTTCAGATCCAGGAACAGGTTTATATTGTGCATTTTAACAGGTTTGATTTTTATAGCAAAGGATAATCCCATAAATTTCTATGATAATCTAAATTAAGAACGATCTATTACAAATCCGAGAATGGATTTTCCTGAAACTTTGGGTGACCAGTTTGATAACAGACATCAATCCACCAGCTTTTCACTGTAACCCAGATTAAGTTCAGGTTTGAGGGTGGATTTTCGTGAAACTTTCAAGGAATATTAGTTTTCGTAATAGTTTTTCATTGTTTCGACTTAAAAGATGCAGATCGAGATACGTATCATCCCAAAAAATATCGAGAACTATTTTTGGTAGGCCAATAAATTCAGTGACGATTCAGACAAATTTTAAAACAAAAACAAGTGTAAAACAACAAAACTATTAACAATAACACAGAGGTGTCACTGAGTCTCCCTAGGCCTACATGTCTTAGTGAAGTCAGGTGCACCAGAGAGTTATTAATGCACTGGGGTATGTGAAGGGCAAATAAATACCCTTCTGGAGCCCAGGCCCGAAAAAGTGACAATAATGTTTCTTGATGGACTAAAAGTTGTAAATCAAAACATTAGATGCATGGAGGGAATTCAGAGTATGAGGCTGCATATGTTTCTGAATGGGAACATGAACATTAAGTTACATTTTATGAAGACAGACCAATATTTAATGCAAGGTAAAGCTTCCTCATTTAAAGAGCCAACAGATAGGACTACACACACACACACACACACACACACACACACACACACACACACACACACGATTCTTAGCCAGGATATTAGGAGTCAGTTACTGGCTCTGAGCCCACATCCAGAGAGAGAGAGAGAGAGAGAGATAAAGACGTGACATATAAACCCCTACTTATTTTTTTTTTACCCTCCCCTACAGTAAACGTTGAGTGTCCCTAACCAATAGCTTCTAACCTTAAGCACTCACCTCCATTTACAACGTTAAGACCCCCCTCTACTCAATCTATCCCTCCCCCTCCTCCTTCTTCTCCTCCTCCACCTATCCCCTCCCTCCTCCTTGCTCTGTCTTGCCCCGAAGCAAACACGGAAATTCAAGGAGATGAATCCTTGAGGCTAACCTGAGGGGGCAACCGCAAACTTCTCTCTCTCTCTCTCTCTCTCTCTCTCTCTCTCTCTCTCTCTCTCTCTCTCTCAGGCCTCATAGGGCGAGTGTTTCACATGCAGTTAGACCGACGTTCTGGTCCCTGAAGGGAAACAGGCGAAGGATAGTAATGGCGTGTTTTCTTTAAAGTCTATAACGCCTCTGTCAACCTGAGAAGTGAGTCAATTCCCGAGAGAGAGAGAGAGAGAGAGAGAGAGAGAGAGAGAGAGAGAGGAGACGTATGAATGGTTTAATCCCGGTGGGGTGAGTAACTGAAAACCTTGAGTTTTCAGTTATTGACCATTGTGTACATTTTGATGGAATACTGATCATCTCCTTCAGTTTCCCACCGTCATCAATGACATTCCTTCCACGTCGACAGGACACCCAAGGGGGGAGTGGCAGCGACTTCGTTATTCCCCGGAGTTCTTTGCCCAATGCAGTTCCCCGTGGAGGTCACCTGAGGTCACCTTTTCACGCGGATCGGATTATTTGCTCTCAAAAGGCTGCCATTGCTGCTCCCTTGAGAAAGAGAGCAATAGTGTCAATATTCTCTCTCTCTCTCTCTCTCTCTCTCTCTCTCTCTCTCTCTCTCTCTCTCTCGGCAAACTCGTGAACGACTTTTTCGCTTAATTCGTCTTTCGTTCATATATTACCGGAGCGTTTTGTACTGGATATTTTTTCGACGAATGCGTGTAGGCCTATGTGTTATGTATACATATATGATCATATGGAGAATTTTTCCCAATGAATGCGTATAGGCCTATGTATCTGTATACATGTATATGATCATATGGAGAACTTTCCCGATGAAGCGTGTAGGCCTATGTGTTCATGCATGCATGTATATATGTATACGAATTAATCTTGACTCTAGAATGCCTTTTTTTTTCTTTAATGGCAATCGGATGAGCTGCAATAGTTCATGGGAGTCACATACTCTCGCTGCAATGTTAATTGCATCAGTTCAACACCCCCCTCCCAAAATCCCTTCACGCACGGCCTCTCTCCCTCTCCTCCCCTCCTCTCTCTCTCTCTCTCTCTCTCTCTCTCTCTCTCTCTCTCATACACACAAAGACATAAACCCTGTTTGAACCTATGAGTGAGCATGCGCGTTGCTTCCCAGACAGTTAAAACGTAACATATTGTCAAGCATGACTTTATTGCTCATAAATGTAGCACAATGAATGTATGAATTCGTATGTCTGTCATACATTCGGATGTATGAAAAGCGTATTTCTCTAATACATGAATGTATGAGACATAGGCCTATGTCTCATGCATTCGGATGTACGCAGCCTAGTACCATTGTATATAACCCCTTAACTAAGGAGGGAAAAAGGGGGGGGGCGGAGAAGGAGCGATAACACTGCAATATTCATGTATGGAAAGGTTACTTACAAGATTAGGGGAAAACAGAAGCAAGGGGAGAATACCAAGGTTGAAAGTGAAAGGGAATTAGGAAAATAGATACAAAATGTATCTCTTTGTTGTATCACTTGCCAACCATTCCTCGACCTCTGTAAAAACCGGTTTTTTTTTGTTAGAAAACTCTTAATGTTACTCAAGTTAGCTGCTATTATTATTATCATTATGATGATCATTAATATTATTAATGATTATTATAATCATTATTGTTACGATTATGATAATCATTATCATTGCGATTATTATAATGATTATTAAGATTATTTTAATAATTATTACATTATAATCATTACTATCACGATTATTATAAACCATTATTATTAAGATTATAATAATCATTATTATTACAACAATTATTATAGATTTTCTTATTAAGATTAGTATAATTATTATTACAATGATTATGATAATAATTATTACGATTATTTTCATCATTGCGATTATTATAATCATTATTACGTTTATAATAACATATGCCGATTATTATTATCATTATCATTATTGTTACGATTATTATAATCGTTATCACGATCATTATAATCATTATCATCAAGATTATTATAATCACTATTATTCAAATTAGAACGCCCATAAGTAAGAAAAAAGTGAAACGTGAATAAAGAAGAATAATAAAATTTATAAAAAAAAAAGAAAAATGAAACGTAAATAAAGAAGAACAGGAAAATAAAAAAAAGAAAAAGTGAAAAGTAAAAAATGGAGAATATGCAATTAACAAAAAATGTGAAACGTAATTAAAGAAGAATAGGAAAATTAATAAAAAAAGAAAAGAAAAACGGAACGTAAATAAAGAATAAAAAATAGTACAAAAGTGAAAAGTAAATAAAGAAGAATAGGAAAATAAAAAAAAGAAAAAGTGAAAAGTAAATAATAAAGAATAGGAAAATTAATAAAAACAGAAAATATGAAACGTAAATAAAGAAGAATAGGAAAATGAACCCAAAAAAAGATAACTAGCATCTAGAAAGGTAACTAGAAACACAACTAGGGGAATCTAGTACTCGTGGGAGATACCCCCAAGGTATTCAAGACTTAATGTTTATATCAATTAAGACTCCCCCAGGGGAATTTCATTATTTATCCCTGGGGATTCACGTCAAGTGTATAATGCATAATGCATGTATGTATTTCCCTGGCTTGTATTAGTGTTGCTGGTTATGGTATGTATATGTATATGTATTATGTATAATATATATATATGTATATTATATACATATATATGTATGTGTATATATATTTATATACATATATTAGCAAGTTAATAGTCTTTTATGTTTCTTCAATATTAATGTTTCTTCATTTTCCATAATAATAATAATAATAATAATAATAATAATAATAATAATAATAATAATAATAAACACATCCTTACAAATTCAATAACATGACCTAATTAGAATGCATCCTTACGAATCAGTACAGGATACAGGATGTCATTAGGAAGAACACCCAACTGTATCCTTACACAAAAGTACCTTGGGATCGATCCCCTGAGTCATCTCTCGGCAATCCTCTAAGGCAATCCCGTGAGATCCTCCCAACGATATCCCGATTTACATATCTGTCCTCTTTTCGGAGGCTAGACACTATTTCTTTATCTTTCCTTCATTTCCTCTTTCTTTTATACCTACGTTGGTACTGGGGTGACACGACACTGGTCTGAGTGTTGAAAAAAAATCGTATTTTATATCTTTTTTAATTTCCTCTTTCTTTCGTACCTACGCTGGCACTGGGGTGCCATGACACTGGGCTGAGTGTCGGCGAAA
The DNA here is from genome assembly GCF_040412425.1 of Macrobrachium rosenbergii. Lineage (NCBI taxonomy): Eukaryota > Metazoa > Arthropoda > Malacostraca > Decapoda > Palaemonidae > Macrobrachium > Macrobrachium rosenbergii. The sequence continues at coordinate 18,323,278 of NC_089765.1, read as the reverse complement.
TCATTGTTGTATTGAGTATCCCTGGCACGGTGTTGGATTAATGCCCGGAAAATGCGTATATCATTAGAACTATGCCTCGGAGAGATCAAAGCTATTATCATCTGGGTATCAATGAGGCAACCCATACCACTGTAACTCCATAGCAATTTCACCCCGAGAATCGATGAGGTCCCACAAAAAATGGGCATTATTTAGGAACGTTGCCATGGCAACCCCATAGGTCGCTAAAGGACCCACCCCCCAAAAAAATAATGGGCATCCCAAATAACTATAACCACATATATCTCCACAGGGAGCTACTTCCGGCCGGTCTGACCACAGGTATTCTTGTACGTAATACCCACGAGAGAGAGAGAGAGAGAGAGAGAGAGAGAGAGAGAGAGAGAGAGAGAGAGAGGGAAGGGTGGGACAGGGGGGCACATAGTGTAGGTGACCCACATAGGTCAGTGGATGATTCCTCAAAACAGGTCATTTAAACCGATGAATTTATCAAAAACAGGCATTTAAAATAATATATATATATATATATATATATATATATATATATATCTAAATCAAAACAAATCAAATTTCAGGTGCCTCACAAAGACTTACTCGCCTGGCTAAAAAACAAACGAAAATATTTTCCCCCAAGAAAAACATTTAAATCATACGCCACCTGACGACCAATGTACTTCCGGTTTCTTATACGCGTCTCCTTCCTGTGATTGACGGGTAGCAACCGAGCGCTTACCGCGAAAAGCTGGCCCTTTGGAATAACCTAGATGATTTCACCGTTAAATTCGACGGCGCAGGCGCAGTTTGACAACATAATTTTCCGCCAACTCCAACAGATGGTTCTACTGTAAAGTAATCGACGATTTCTGCGGGGCGTCGAATAAAACATTTTAGCGATTTAGCGAATTATGGTGGGGGGGGGGTGAGTTTAGTCCGTTCCTTGCACCATCGGCGCCACTTCGTAATAAGGAATTTTACGTTACAGACACACACACACATATTCTCTCTCTCTCTCTCTCTCTCTCTCTCTCTCTCTCTCTCTCTCTCTCTATATATATATATATATATATATATATATATATATATATATATAAAACACTTGCCGAACACAAGTGAATGAACTAGCAATACGTTTATCGGTCTAGAAAAAAATAAATATAAAGCCACTCATCCAACAAAGCATCAATAAAAAATAAAGAAAAAACTACTGATCCTTCCCGCCTTTAAGGAAAAACCTCTCTCTCTCTCTCTCTCTCTCTCTCTCTCTCTCTCTCTCTCTCTCTCCTCCTCCTCCTCCTCCTCCTCCTCCTCCTCCTCCTCCGCCAAGGCTGCTGCATCTTGACAAAGCAGATTTTCCTTCTTTTGACGAACGCTGCCCTCTAGCGGTTTGTGGTGGTGTCACACGAAATCGCGTTCTCTCTCTCTCAGGCATCTTTTGGCATCTTACAACTAGGCTGACTTTGCATTCTATTATGGTTCACACTTATGCTCTATTCTCAAGTCTACTTGTTTTGATAAAATTTCACTTGTACTACAACACATTTGTTACTGATATAGGCCTATACCACTGATGAGACTAGGGCTCTATATCCATTTGTACTTCAACATATTTGTTCCTGATATATGCCTATGACGCTAAGACCAGGCGTATGTGCTCTATATCCATTTGTGCTACCACATATGTTCCTGATATAGACGTATATCACTGATGAGACTAGGCCTATGTGCTCTATACTCTATTTGTATCACAACGCATTTATTCCTGATATAGGCCTATATCACTGATGAGACTAGGCCCATGTGTTCTATACTCTATTTGTATCACAGAGCATTTGTTCCAGATATAGGCCTATATCGCTCGTGATGAGACTATGCGCACTAGTTTGACGGCAGAAGCAATCACATTGAAACAAAACAACTTATAAGTTTGTTGATCCTGAAACAAATCGCTGGGGAGACTGTGTGCAATATTCTTAAGTAAGATGCAATCATGTTGCACAGTTACTTGTAAGTTTGTTGATACTGTTGCAAAATCCAGTTCGCACTTCTCCGCTAATGCCGTGTCATGCGCCAGGAACGTGCGATTCAACTTCGTCTCCAATAATAGCTACGAATTCCTTAGTCCCTGTCTTTCGACAAATAATAAATTCTGTTTTTAAATATCCAATAAATTCTCTCTTTAAATAAACAAAAATTCTCTCTATAAAAAAACAGCAAATTCTGCCTTTCAGTAAACAACAAATTCTGTCTTTCAATACACAATAAATTCTTTTTTTAACCAATATATTGTCTTTCAGTAAACAATAAATTCTGTCTTTCAGTAAACAATAAATTCTGTCTTTCAATAAACAAAAATATTGTCTTTCAATATACAATAAATTCTCTTTCAATAAACAATAAATTTTGTCTTTAAATACAAAAAAATTCCAGCACCGCATTTAAGTAATTTGTCAAAATGCACGATAAGAATCCTGTAGCCTCTCTCTCTCTCTCTCTCTCTCTCTCACATCACAACAAAATAATTTCACTTTTCACCAATTTATATAAAACAACAGATGGATAATTTCTATACATCTAGGATTCCTAATCGGGCACCAATCCAAATCCTGACCTAACACAAGTTCTTGTGACTTCGCTGATCGGAAGACCAGTAAAATTACAGATAATAATCAAATGTAAATGTTCAATTTGCCGGTATTGTTAAATTTACAGGCCTTGTTATGACCCATTCCTGGTTAAATTAGACACCTAGGTCTATTTAACAACGACAATTGTTAGGACTCTCTCTCTCTCTCTCTCTCTCTCTCTCTCTCTCTCTCTCTCTCTATATATATATATATATATATATATATATATATATATATATGACTAAGGATATCACGGTTTTCTGAAGGATACCTGGATACAGATGTGGTACCAGGAGATGGGGGTGGTAATCCTGTGGGTGGATGAGCTGTGGGGTCGGGGGTGGGGGTGGAGGAACATGGAGCATTGTTACTGGCAACAATCAGGTTCCATTGGAGGATAGCAGGGGTTTCGAAAATGCTGAAGAGATGGGGAGAAAGAGTGGGGAGACGAGGGGAGGGGAGAGAAAAGGGAGGAGCGAGGAGGAGGGATTATAAGGGAGGAAGTCTAGTTTAATTATTGGGCAAAACTGGTCTTCTTTATTTTGGGGTTTTTAGTGACGAGGTGGCTATACTGCTTTTATTCGTCTATATTTGTGTATGAGTGCGTATGTTGTATATAAGTATGTTCAAGTATATTTTCCTATTCTCATATTTATTCTGATTGCTTAGTATATACTACTGCTTATTTATTCCGTGTGCGTCGCTTTTAAAACCTAACACGGTTTTTGTATTACTTTACATCGGTCTAGTTTCATCAAGCTAAACAGGTCTTCTTTTATCAGCGTTATTCACTAATTTAATTTAGAGAGGGAGAGTCATATATTATCTTTGAGAGAGAGAGAGAGAGAGAGAGAGAGAGAGAGAGAGAGAGAGAGAGAGAGAGGTAACTTTAAGAAGTGGCTAACCACACGAACATTTCCAGGCGTTTTCAACATTCGAAAACAAGAAGTTTAATGGGATTGGGAGGATGGCTCTCTATATATCTTTGCCCCCTTAGCCCCTCTCCCCCAGGGGGAGATAACATGCCCCTCCCCTTCCCCGGGGAGTGGACGCCCCCTTCCTCCTCCCCTCAACGAGAGAAGCAACTCTTTTCTCCTATCTCTTCACCTCCTGCCCGGCCCCTAGAGTTACCAATTGCTTTAAATGATTTCCAATTATAAAAAATAAGTTTATCGCCGTTGAGCCATTTATGAGCAAACTCGCCCCTCTGAAGAGCTGCTCCAACAAACTCCAACAAAAAAAACTGTTTGGAAGTGGCACTTCACCATCAAACAATTCCCGAGGTAAAAAATGAAGCTTTAAAAACTCGAGGATTTGCAATTCACCTTCAAAAGACGTTTGGAGAATCCAACCGCGCTAGAGAGAGAGAGAGAGAGAGAGAGAGAGAGAGAGAGAGAGAGAGAGAGAGAGAGCCTATATGGAAGATATGGGCCGCTATGGCATCTATAGTATTTCCTGTTGCCGTGACAAATGGCGTCATCAGGTCATTTTCGGAATGCGCGAGGCGAAAAACCACCTGGCAAACGCCATCGGTCAGGAAAAGTCTTTGATAATCTCGTAGGTTCCATCATTTGTCAGAAGTCATCGTTTTCTGCGCACTGCATTTCCATGGGGGTGAAACTTCTCTAAGGTTGCACACGCCTATGAGCATTCGAAGGCCTTCGTGCATTGCAGAAATATGCAAATGCAAGCACCAAAATTACATTCCAAGCAAAAAGAAGAAGTCTGACGGATCAGCAAGAATAAAAGAACGAAAGTTTTAAGCATAAACGCCAAATCCGAGCTAAGACTTTAGAGCCACGGCGACTGACCTTGACAACGAGGTCGGGCGATGCATCCGAACGAAATGCCCGCCAAAACTCGAACGCTGTGGCCCGAGACTTGGCGGGAAGACCCGAAGGGGGGCCTCCTTCTCTTGGTGATTAATGCCTTTCATCCTGAAGATTTGAAAATGAATGCATTATTCATCAGCTCCACGACAGAGAAAAATATTGGCATATCCTTGAAGGCTCGTTCCGAAAGGGGGAATTTGTAATCGATGCATAGGCCAATGAGATGAATGAGGGTTTAACGACACAAGCCGACTGCCTGTACGTCCCGTTCAAGGACAACTCGGAACATTATAAATGACATGATCAAAGGCGGCCCTATTCAGACGTACGTGTTTATAATACCCGGGGCGCCACCCGCTAAATAATCTCTCCCTCCTTTTTTTCCCCTATCCCTATGCCATCTTTGTCTCCGTTTGAGGGATACTGATTACACTGCGCATTGCGCGGCAAACTGCATTTGCTTTCTGCTTATTAGGATGCCTCTCATCCGCTACCTTCGGATTCTTCCCGCCTATTTGCCCAGCCTTTGCGACTTCACCTTGCCCCAGTCATCAATAAATTTCTATGTTAACAAATCTCACAATGTGGCCCCCTGGTTTCATTAAACTACTTCAGCGTGAGCAATAAATACATAGGCCTATACCCCTTTCACCAAACCCTTTACCGTCGCCCAAACCTCGGGAGGTTCTGGAGCAACCCGAAAAGACAACCATAATAGGCCTATTAACGAGAAAAACGAGAAAACGAGGCGCACAGCCTCATTTAAGAGGTGTCCCTGAACATTTTCATTTTTTTTATCTTGTCCGCAACACCGTCTCTCATACCTGTAGCTACAGACCACACCTCATTAAGGAGAACTTACCGGTAACATGGCGTTAGTAAGGAAGGGACCACCGCTGGCGCTGGAAAGACACTTTGTAAAGGTGATCCTCCACTTGTCCTGTCTTCTTTATCTCCTTCCGGGTGTCTAGATTATATGTTTTTCACGGGTGCACTGATAGGCCTAGTCTGGACTATATATTATTCATGGTTTCATCACTAGGCCTAATGCACTTCAGTCATTTGCACAGATGAAATAGCCACAAACTTGTTGAAGTGACTTTTATAATCAATATTAATATCACAGATCAACTGTCGCGAATTAATTCACATTCAAGTGACGTAAATATACTCTTTCTATTAAAACTTTTAATATATTTTTCCCATTAAGGCTTTCATTGCATAAATATATTCTTCTTTCTCTGATAAAACTATATCTTTATATATCTATTTTTTTCAGGTAACGTTATCACAGATCCTTAAGCGAATTTCTCGACTTTTTTATTATTACATATATAAAACTTTACGACATATATTAACGACCTCAGGACCTTGTGTATGTTTTAACATCTAAGTAACAATTTGTACTGAACTCGGAGTTCAATCTTTGCTTTGTACTCTCGTATCACAATTTTCCACGGAACTTGATTCGTATGTGATTGTTTCAATCTGTGTTATGTACAATACGCTGTTTCTGTGCGCCAATTATTTATTATGACTAAATACACTCTCAATACGCAGATATGAAACTGTCTTTCAAATTAAACTCACGCTGGTTTTTCTAAGTCCGTATACAAGGTGGGGGGTAGGCCTAGTGTTGGCCCTTATCTTGCAAAAATGAAAAGTTAATAAAAATTCCAAGCTTCAATGGGTCCCAACGGCACCCGACAACTGATTAAAGCGAAAGCTCCAATAACACACTAAAGAGTCACATTAAAACGCTACCAGATTTTTCAATAGTAGGTCTACATGCAAAAGCACTCACAGGTTATAATGCGCAAAACAGCTCATCTGAACCAAGAAACTGATGCCTGGCCGTAAGTTTTTAAGTCAAATAATCGTCTGCTGCGCATTTCCTGTCTATAACACCGGTATATCCATCTTCATCAAGATATTTTCTAAGCCGAGTCACACCTAAGCCTAACTTTCTTCATAAATTCTTCCGGGCCTCGTGTTCATCACAGATTCACTTTCAGAACACCACTTTCGGCCGCTGTTGATGTTGTAAACGACCCTTTGTCGAATTAAATCAGTTAATTAAGTGTCTATGAACGAATCAAAAAAAAAAAACACTATAAGTTTTTAATAACAGCTTTGGTCTCGTTCAAGTACTCTGCGATAACTCGCAATATATGATATATATGGGTCTACAACTCTCCCCTGGTCAGTTCTTCCCTCTCAGATAAAAGCAGCCGAAAAAAAAAGGGAATCTTCCCAAGGGAGGAGGAGATTGGATGCAAAGAAAGGGAAGTTGGCGAAACTTTATCTCTCTCTCTCTCTCTTTTCTCTCTCTCTCCCTCTCTCTCTCTCTCCACTTTCACAACACACCGCGCCACCTCACTGCGCTTCAGAAGTAGCCAAGAAGTGCCCTGTACCATTACTTCTTGAATGATTTTGTTGTAATTTTTCTCTCTATTTTTATCTGCCAGTGAATAATTTTAAGTTAATTGGGTCGAATTCCCTTATTTGTTATTATTTCTTCAGTCTTTGGCGCGGTTGCCAACGCAGAATTTCTCATAGAGGGCCGACATTTTCAGAGTCAGCATTTTTTTATCTTTTATATGAAGTGCATTTTGTTCATCTTCTCCAAAGAATTCTCTCACTTTCTTAAAGAGATTTGATGTATATCTTGACGAAGCAGATAGCTGTCATTTTAGTTTGATGAATAAAACACGCAACAATACCTGTCAAACATTTCTATTGTATTCTCTTGATTGGATACAAAAACACTTTCTTTCTTTATCAGGACGAACGATCACAATTACGATTGCTTGGTCATCAAACAGTCTGCATGCTTAAGAGACGTGGCAAAAACATCATCATCAAGCATCGGTGATTTTGCTTGATCAGCAAATCTTTCGACGTGCACGAATACACGCAAGCACTAGACCTATACACTAATTAAATGGCAATAGAAAACCGATTCTTTTTCTGAATTTCTAATGGGAGTTTCAGGTTGTCATAAAACGATCACTGCCTTTTCAATTCACCATATAAATTCACCACTTCATAGGCCTGTTATCCACCGTAATCATAATCACTAATATGCACTGGTATTATTCTAAATCCCCCTGCGTCATCATAGGCCCATTTATCTTCCTCTTTGGCACGTGCACAAGACTTCCTTTTATTGCGTTTACATCCACCAGCGCAATGCTCACAACATTACACTTTAGTGTCACTTGTGTTTACTTCTTGATAGTTGGAGCCCATTGCAAACAATTTCATTGTAAACTGCAACTGCAAACAATTGACCATTGGATTCAACGCAATTTCCAAAAAACAGTCAATATCAATCGCACTGCTGACACTGCAGTTACTGGATGTCACTGTAATTGTCAGCCACTGTCGTAAGTATAAGACAACAGTGATGTCAATCCATGGACCCCTTTTATAAAGGACCCTTTAATCAATCCAAGGACCCTCAACTGAGGAGGAGGAGGTAGTAGATGACAAACTCCTCGAGGAAGGAAGGAAGGAAGGAAGGTCGCCGAGGCGTGGGTTAGTTCACCCACGAGTTAGAGACGGTGGACATCACACCACCAGCAGGGCGGGCGGACAACTACCAGCAGAGTGTATATAGGCTGCTGAAGGGGACTGAGAGTCAGAGTAGTAGGAGTAGGAGAAGGAGGAGGGAGAGGCAGGGTGGAGTAGTAGCAGGAGCAGGAGGAGGGGGAAGGGAGGAGGAGGAGGAGGATAGCCGTGTGAGCGGAGAGGTGCTGCTAAGCGGATGCATGCATCCCTCGCTGTTTCTTTGGACGATCATCTTTCCATGGGGGGTAAAAAACGGAATGACACGCGATGTAAAAGCATCGTTAATGATGAAACGAGCAGTTAGAAACGTCCAGGCTGAATTGTAAAGACGAAAATAAGAGATATTCGTTCTTTTCGGGGGTATTTGTCATCGCGAATGTGACGCTGACGCAGGAGGAGAGAGAAAACGAAAGTGAGAGGTCATTCCTAATACCCCCTACCTCGCTTTTGCATCCCGCGCGCGCGCGCGATGCCAGCAACAAGATGATTTCCAGGCCGGCTGCTGCTGCTGCTGCAGCAGCAGCAGCAGCAGCAGCAGCTGCAGCTGCTATCGAAAGCGATCACGCCTCGTTGTTGCTGTTGGCCACCAGGATAGATAGATGCAAGGTCCTTCAAGTATATTTGGGGGACCTTGAATTGGATGGACTGACAGACGACGGCGATAAGCGAAGGAGGTTTTTATCTTCGAGAAAAAAAAAACCTAAATGGCTTCTAATAGTCTCAATTAAGATGCTTTTAATCGCGGAAATTAGAATTTTAGGCTAAATTCTAATATACTCTCAATTAAGATGCTGTTTTATCCTGGAGATGAGAATTTTTGGCACAAAGCGATCGGCGCATTGCCAGTGGGAAACGAGTATTTCTCAGAAAGCTCCCAGTCTGCGCAAAAGCGCAATTAGCCTAAGATGTACACACAAAAGGCATTCAGATTTCTCCCTCCGCAATGTCATTGCTACTTCGAGCGAAAACTCAGGTTTTGGAGGCTCTACAATGGGGGATTTATTTTAGCGTTTCGCTAAAATTACATGCTCTCTCTTGCTAAAAAGTATGTATTTATATACATTACAGTGCAACGTAGACCTAGTGAAAGGTCTTTCAATACTTGTTCCGTACACCCATATGGCTATACATTACAGGGAAACATAGGCCTAATGAAAGGTCTTTCAACATTTGTTCCTTAGACCCATAAGGCTATACACTACAATGAAACATAGGCCTAGTGAAAGGTCTTTTAATATTTGTTCCCTAGACCCATAAGGCACGAAGTATGTCGAGAGGAGAAAGCCAAGAGAGGACCTCTTTAAACAAAACCAGTTTTGTTAATTGTATCAACGCTTCATCTCGAATGCAGAAATGGATGCAATGGAATTCTTGCTGTCATTCTGCAGAATTAATGAGGACTGATCTGAAAGATATGTGAATCTGAATAGATAAAGATGGATAACTCAGATATAAAGATAAATATATACAGATATAATTATGGTGGATTAAATGCATAAGTAGATAACGGTACACATACACGCACACTACGTATTAATGTTGATATATATATATATATATATATATATATATATATATATATATATATATATATATATATATATATATATATATATGTATGATCCCATCCCAAAATTTTACCAATTCTTCATACAACCCACTCCATGTCTTTAATCTTAGCCTATTTTTCGTTCAGTTACTCTTTACATGCCTTCCTGTTCCCTTGTTTTAGTTTATAATCACAGACTGTTAACAGACGGAGCAAACCATTACAAGGGAACTCCTAAAATTGATATTCATTTTTGCAATTAATTATGTTCACAATGTTGTACTGTAGATCTTTTTTGTTTTGGGAAGACCAAGTTGAAAATTTTATCTATCCATCTATGTATCTATAATTCTATTTATCTATCGGATGCCACAGATTAAGACGGATAAAGTTCATCTAATCTCAATCTAAAAAAAAAAAATGTTCATTTACATAACAAGTTACTTGACTTTCGATTTTTCCATTAAGGAAACGTCCTGTCTGGCAAGTCTTTGTATGTGAACTGCTCGCTAGTCTCATTCTCGCCTTAATTTTCAATTTATTCTTTATCATCTTCTTCTTCTTCTTCTGCTTCCTTGTCCTCTTCTGATTCTTCCCACTTCTTTTATACTGTAACTTCCTGTTGGGGCAGAAGGTGGAGAAGCTTTTTTTTTTTGTACTTTTCACATATTTTTTTATTGAATGTTTTCTTTAGAACTTTTCTTTTGAATTTGGTGGCCCTTTTTATGCCTGGGTAATATGTTCTAGGCAGTGAACAAACTCCTCGTGTCGATTATAAAAAAAAAACACAAGAACTATAAAACGAACATCATCGACTTTCTGTCTGTTCTTCGTTTTCTCTGATTTTATCGACATTTCATCGATACCGGGAACCCTTTGTTCTGGCCTTGCTTAGTCTCCTGTACTGTTCTGCAGCTGTTGTTGCTGCAAAAGCAAGCACCTGCCTTCAGCATTCTTTCGTCTCTTGTGTATTCACGTCACAGTCTTGGAAGAAGAAGAAGAAGAAGAAGAAGAAGTCCCTCAGCTTTCAGGCAGCGAAAAAGGAACAAAACACAAAACGAAAACGATTACAGGATAATAAAAGACACTTAATCAAGCGCTGGCGCTCTGAGCTCTGAGGTGATGGCGACCCCACAACAAAAACGCCCCAAAGAGGCCCAGTGTCTGGTGCGCCGGGGTAGGGCCCACCACCAAATGACGTTCCAATTAAGAGCATTACATTAGAACATTAAATTTAGTGTGTGTGTGCGGCTTTACGGGACCGATTGCAATCACCTCTGAATTTGAGGATGTAATTGGTACAACGCGCCAGAGGAATGAATCTCTGGGCAGGCGTTTTCTGAGACAGTTCCCCGCTTGTTCCTGTCGTGGGTATGTGCGTGCAGGTTTGTGTGTGTTTGTGTGTGTGTGTGTATCTGCGTGTTTGTGTGTGTGTGGAGAGAGGGGGTGAATTTATGCCTCAGCAGCTGTTTGTATTTTTTGCATACTTTTAAATATAGATTCATAACAAAAACACAAGTTATATATATATATATATATATATATATATATATATATATATATATATATATATATATATATATAAAACGCAACACCTTTTACCAATAGAGAGAATGGCTTTGTGAAGTGTTAGCCTACTAGCCCTCAGCAAAACTTTGGGATGAAGTTGCCAGCCCTGTGACTTGCCCAAGGGAAATTCTCTGGGCAAACGAGCTCACCACACCTGGCATTTTATGGTGGCCACCCATCCACACATTGACCAAATCCAACATTGCTTAACTTCATCAAAGGTACAGAGAATGTTTAGAAAATATGAAAATATAGAAGGCTACATAGTAGCCTAATCAAAATATACCAGTTTATGTAACCAGAGACAATTTTTCCAGCAACACAAATTACCAAAATAATATGGGATTCATGAACTCCCCTTGGACAACGCCAAGATCAGATGGATTAGATAACAGACCCAGTCTTCGGCTAGGGATTATCAGAGCTGGTGATCACTGTTTATTAGAGTGATCTAAGAGTAATCTAACATTCATTTAAGATAATTTATGGACCTTTCTTGTTTAGTCTAAATGTAAATGGTTCATATAGAATAGTTGGTTTAACTGTTAACTGGCTAGAGATATGGGGACATGGATTGTATTTAAATTCTGTTCTTGTTTATCGTGTGGTGTTTTTATGGCTTTCAAATAAATATATATATATATTTATATGCGCGCGCTTTATATATATATATATATATATATATATATATATATATATATATATATATATATATATATATATATATATGTATATATATGTATGTTTGTATGCATGTAACTTGTTATAATAGAAACAAGTAAAAAATGCGCAGAAGTTTCTTCAGAGCAATCGAGTTTTCTGTACAGCCGCTACAGCGTAGGCCTGTAATCGAGGCCACCGAAAATAGATTTATCTTTCGGTGGTCTCGATATAATGCTGTATGATCCGCGGCCCATAATACTTTAACTATGGGCCGGTGGTGGCCTATCCTATATCGTTGCTAGAAGTACGATTATGGCTAACTTTAACCTTAAATAAAATCAAAACTACTGAGGCTAGAGGGCTGCAATTTTGTATGTTTGATGATTGGAGGATGGATGATCAACTTATCAATTTGCAGCCCTCTAGCCTCAGTAGTTCTTAAGATCTGTGGCCGGACAGAAAAAGTGGGGACAGAAAAAAGTGCGGACAGAATAAAGTGCGGACTGGCAGACAAAGCCGGAGCAATAGTTTTCTTTTACGGAAAACTAAAAGCTACCTAACCAATTTGTGTACATTTATGAGTATTTTTAATATAGGCCTAAAAATACTTTGACTCGCATATATTCAACCCCTGGTCTGAATATCTGTTGTAAATTATATCCTACGTGCAAGAGACGAATGGCAGTCTATCTATCAGTATGTGTTTGTACGTGTGATTATGTGTGTGTGTGTGTGTGTGTGATTTCAAAGAGAGTTCAAACCTTTGAAGTGAATATCTATCTATCTATCTACACATCTATCTGTATGTCAGCGATTCTTGGAGGAAATTACGTTGACAATTTTCCATGTCACTGGCGTAACTAAATGTTCATTCATTTCTTTATGAACTTGATAATACTTAATCGTTTTTGTTTTACGGTATGTGAGCCTAGCATTCAGGCCAGTAGCGGATCTAACTCGAGGTATGGTACTAAGAGCGGATAGTCTCTGCAGTCCGCTTTCCATATAATTAAATTCTTCTTCTCTTTCGTTATAGAGTTTGATTTAAACGGTAATGTTAATAATTAATCTTTGGATGACACTTATAGTTTACGGAGGAAGACTATTACTATGTAACAGTGAAAAATCAATGCAGTAAATAGTGCATTTTACATCGTGCAAAGCCTGCGACAGTATTTCAAGCACATCAAAGTATTAAATTTCAGTGCCATCTTTCACACTCTTACCTTGATGTTTAATAAGGCTTTATCAATACTTTAGTTTTGTCCGAAGAGGATTCAGTGAAAAGGAAAAGAAACTTTGATGTCAAAAAATAAAAGAGTAAATTTGCGTAGGATGAAGGACGACCGAAGTCTAAGGGATTTTCTCGCCTGATTCCACGCGCATGACAGATTCGCAAAAAAGTAGACCTACAATCCAAATGCTGCCATAATGCTACATGTGTATCAATTATTATTATTTTTTAAGGTACGAGTCTCTGGATAACTAATTCTGATCGTAAGGACTCGCCTTTGCTCACGCTGTTTTGTTTTTACATGTACAAGGATGTGTCTGCAACATTAGACCTAAGCAAGCTACCAATATGGCGTCGTTTTATCTTAGCTTTTTTTTTTCTTTTTAACTCACGGGCTTTTACGCCACGCCAGAGGTTGCCCTTATTTTTTTTATAAAAGCATTAATTTACGGGTTTTATGCCCCTGCAGAAGTTGCTTTTTTTTTTTTTTTTTTTTTTGCAAAGACATTAACTTAAGGGGTTTTATACCCGCCAGAGATTGCCTTTTTTATGTTTTTATGTTTTTTTTTTTTTTGGAAAGGCATTAACTATCGTGGTTTTATGCCTCACCAGAGGTTGCCTTTGTTTTTTCTTTGCAAAGGCATTAATTTACGAAGTTTTATGACACGCCAGAGGTTACCTATGTTTTTTTTTTCATTTATCATTTCATTTTTCCTCCTAAGTCCTATGACTACTATACAATGGCGTTCAGTTAACATATAACTGTACCCCAATAATCAGACATGACTACAATGCTAAGGACAAGGTTATTAAAACTAAATAGCTGCACAGGTGAGAATAGTGTCACGATTATTTTATCGCGCTGTAACAATTCAAAACATACCATCCACCTTCAAACGGACACCTACTAAGCACTGCTGAATGTCTAAGGAAACTAAGTCCAAGAACGTTACGGTTTTGTCGTAACTGTATACGGAAGGAGCCTAAATAAAGTTAATTAAAAATACATGCCAATGATAAGATCAGATTTCCTTAACAAAGTATATCCAAACAATCTTGATTACGGATCGAATCCAAAAAAAAGCAAAGGCCTAAATGGAAATGAAGAAACACGGTAGAAGAAGAAGAAGAATAAAGAGCATAAGAATACATGAAAATGACTTGCAGTTAAAAAGTAACAGTAACGTAAAAAGAAGTCATAAAAGTAAATTTTAAGGATCATTTGTTTTCTAAATTAAATGAAAACTGTTAAATAATATATATAATGTAAAGAAAAAATAAAACTGAGAAAAATTGTATTGATATAATGTAAAATAAAAATAAAAAATGTATTCAAGGGAATAAAGCTTCTGCACCTCATGAGAAATAACTGTGTTTGCGGAGTGAGCGCTTAGGAACCAGGAACCAGGAAGAAGTTTTTATTTAAGTAAAACGTAATGTTCAAGGAATAAAATAAACAATTTTGTGAAGTATGAAATAAATTGGAAGTTAAAGACGCTTAAAATACTTAAGAAAAGAGAGAAAAACGTAAAACTACTTAATGTTAAATAGTTAACCCGAGCGAACAATATAGTGTGCGCGGAACTGTGTTTGTTTGGGATCTACGAACCCCTCCGGTCTCCGCTCACTTCTATATAAATTCTTCTGTGTTCTCGTATATTAAAAGACGTAAAATATACTATTTTATTGTATTGTTTTGCGGTTAAAACAACAAACTAAGGCGCCGCAATGCCGTTCATGAAAGGGAAGTTCCCCCTCCGGAGGACCCTAAAGTACCTGGAGTCGTCGAACCTCGTCCTGAAGGAGAGAGTGAAGGTGACGTATTCTATTTAGCGAATTTATTTTGTTAAACCAAGGATTAAATTATCATTTTTATCATATAATATATATCCTACTCAAGAAGGATTAAAGTTCTCAACAAGGACGTCGCTTGGGTAGGCTGCCCATTTGTCGTATTTAGCCGATTTGGACATACCCAGAATTAATTTTATCTCGTTTATCTTTGGCTGTTTGTTGTATTTATTTAATTTATATTTATCTAATTTATCCAGTCGAAGGAGGATTCAAGTGCTCATTAAGGACGTTTCTAAGTTAGGCTACCCGAAACCTAGGGTAAGTCTGCATCGCACTTACCGATAAGTCTTAGGGTATGCAAGCCACCCTAGGGAAGACAGTGTCGATGGGTAGGGTGGCATTGGTCATATGGTTTGGCTTAGGCTACCCATTAAATGTAGTAGGTAGGCGTTTTGGAGGGAATACGACGTAACCAGACCAGTCTGTACCTAACCTAACCTCAGATGCCCTGCCCATACCTGGCCTTAGGTGATAGGGGAAGGTTGCGTTCACTCCCCTGGACCCCCAGAACGAGGTAGCCTAGGTATCGTAACCTTACTGAAATGCTAAATGTTTAAAGTTTCTCTGGCCTAACCTAGCCAAAAAAAGCCACAATTCGTACGGGACAGAGTAAATTCATTTCCCATCAAGAGCATGTGGTATAGGCTTTGGCCAATTGCATCTGTATGGTAAAGGTTTCTTGTGAACTGATAGTTCACTACAAAAATAAAATAGGTATGTTTGTAGACTGACAGCCAGGTGTTGTTTGGAGAAGAAAACAAAATGAAACCATTATCACTTTTTCGTGATAGAAGTAGAAAAATGTAGCAAAAAGCACTAGTTTTAGATGGACAGGGCTAGCATTGTAATCCCATGCAAATGCACACTTCCTGTGACACTGCCATTTCTAAACAGTATTTAAAATGCAATGCAACAACATCTACAATTTGTGTTTTTTTCTTCTCAAAATGGGACTTGGTCCACCAGTGTACAGCAAGAACACACTGACCTTTCATTATGCTAAGTTACCCCAGACCGTTCACACACATGCATTGGCTTTGGCTTCCATCTCAGTCAACATGAAATTATCTTCGAAGATGTACTTCAGTAGAGATAAATCCTAACCTAACCTTAGCTTAGGCTACTGTGTTCTGACTTGTGATCCCCCAAACCTGATAGGAGGCATAGCAGAATGACATGTGAGGAACTATTTTGGAATATTACAGAATAAAAGGTATCTTAAGTCACATTTCTTCCCTATGATTATTTATTAGAATGAGAAAAATACATAAAATATTAGTTTTACTATATACAAAATCCCTGTATTCAAATTGTTACCAAAATACACAACCTTGCTGTTTGGAGACTAACTACTCTTGCTCAGGTAATGCTTGCTATCTTCATTACATAGTGAGATTGCCTATCAGGCTATTTTCATATAACAGTTTGCACAATTCATTATCAGTCTCAGAGAAAAATAATTTATTCTCCAACTTGAGGTTGCAGACTTTGCTAAATTGTTCACAAGAGAAAACAGTAGGTTCATTGTGCTGTTGTCCATTGCAGAATCACTCACTGTAGTGATTTAATATGGACAAGTGTAGAACTTGATGTCGTAGCCTGTCAAATATTGATTTCAGTTGGCTAAATATATGTCTAAGGGTATGACCCAGGCTAATATGTGCTTGTGATTCTTTCAGTTTATAAAGCCTGTGACCCTCACTGGGTGGTTCACTGTAAAAAGCCTGTGGCCTATAGTCCCAGCGATCATCAAGCATCTAACATCCATAAAAAGAACTAGGGACAGATGCTATGTCCTACCTGACTGTGGGTAGACGTTGCCCCCTCATGTTTGGATGCATACTAACTGGGGCCTAACCTAACACCTCATCCCACACCTGACTGGAATGGTGAATCTTGAAACAATTCCCCCTACCTTCCAACCTAACCTCACCTAGACGGCTGTACACTGGAAGTGTATAACTTGACTATTGATGTCCTTTTTGTCAACCCCTGCCTCCCCATCGCCTAATGTGATCATCATTAGAGACATTTTCATGTTAGCCTTTCCCTGTATGGGGTTAGTTTTAAATGAGTTTCCTTTGCTGTACACTGTCATGTGTGCTTCTCCTTGAACTCTTCTGAGGTCTAGGTCTTCATCTATCCACATTTTCCATTATTTGGTAGGTCGTCTTACAGGTCTTTATCTTGCTGCTTCATATCTGCTGCCAGCTGTTCCTCTTCCTTTCTCATCTCAAGTAAACCATCTCGGGCTTTTAGATCTAATTCTTTTTTCGAGCCTCTGGACACCATTTGTCATGCTGTATGATCATCCCATCACACTCTAGCAGTGAATCATAATGTTCCACAGTCACACCTTGATAGACTAGTCTAGGCTTGTCTTTTGGTGTGGAATGCAGCCTAAAAGTATAAAAATGACCTACCTCAAGATGAATAACTGTAATGATGACCCATACCATATTTCAGTTACCAGCTCAATACTTTTTACAACATGGTTGTGATACTGTATATCCTTTTTTTAATGAAAGAAAGTACCATCAGTGAAAGTTTACCTCTCCATTCAAGGTAGGATGACTAATATAGGAAAGTTATTGGCAGAATGCAGAAACACATATTAGTAAGATTGAAAACTATGTAAATTGATTGCCATGGTTGCAGGAATTACCTTATTCTTGCTTGAAAGAGGGTCTTCTAAATAATAATGATAATAAATACAGTAATATGATGTAGATGTGTACTTTTAAAGTTAAACACTGGCTGCTTATAATACTTAACACTTTTAGATCCCAGTAACATAAATGACAATAGCAAATGTCATCAATTGAGATTCCAATGATGTCATTCGTAGAAAAGTTGGCATATATATTTTGATGGGTAGTATTGGGTTGCATTGCAGGGTGTTGGGTGATAGTTTAACTTAATCTTCCCCAAAATTAATATATGCACATAGAATTTAAAATTTTTAGGCATCAAAATTCACATGCTCTACTGTATCTTATGTCATTTGAATTATCACGTATGTTGTGAATTGGTACTCTGATAAACTAGGCCTTTTGGATGTTAAAGCACGTATAGAGTAAAATTTATATTTTTTTACTTTAAGGAATTTCAGATTTGTGTTGTACACAATATATATAACATTCATTATTGCCTAACCAGGAAAAATATTGATTTCATTCCCTTTTTCAGATTTTTGCACTTCATTACAACATAGTCGGGAATCATCATCAAGGAGCAAAGGAATTTGCTTACTGGAACATTCCTCAGATTCAGTTTAAGAATCCAGAAGTTCAGGTAAGGACCATGCCATCCTTTACACTTTAGCTGTTTTATGATTTGATGTTGGCATTGGATTGCATCCTCGTCATTTGTTTTTGTATTGGGATGTACTCTCAAAAGAGTCAGCTCTGTGATACTTAGCATTTTAACTCATTGGTCGGGCATAAAAAATCCCCCCAAAATAACTGTTGTGTCGGCGAAATAATGATTGAAAATTACGAGATACGAGGAAATGATGTACTTTTCTCCCCAAAAAATTTATTAAAAAAATAATAATTGCAATCAAGTCTTCGTTTGTTGGTCATAGCTCACCCGTGTAAATTACCTAGTTATTACGGTGCATCCTCAACTTAAGCGCCACTGATTTACAGCAATTTGATCTTATGGCGCTTTTTCAGTGCTGTTAATGGTATTTTACAGCACCGTAACTTGATGTTGCACCAAGTTATGGCGCTGTAAGCACTGTTGACGGTGCTAACAGCAACAGTAGGTATCTGGTTAACAGCGCCATAGCTGAAGTTGCGGTGCTGTAAATGCTGTTAAAATGCCGATAATGGAGAAAAATTGACTTATGGCAGAAATCAACTTATGGCGTGGTGCTGGAACGGATCCCCACCGTAAGTCGAGGGCGCACTGTACAGTGCAAGATGCTGTAATTATAAAAAGGAAAATATGAAAAGATGAATGATAAAGTAGCATCACGTTTTCTGTAAGAAAAGTTCCGGTCACCCACACAATTTGTGCAAAAAATGTTTATACTCATTTTTGTTCAAAGATGCGTAGCTCTGACAGTTTTTAAGGTAGACTGCTCTATTGTGCTTCATTTTGCAGCAAAATGATTGCTCTGTGCAATGGCATAAAAAGACCTCCAAAATAAACTTATGTAGGTGAAATACATGAGTAGAAATTGAGGTATATAATAATTTTGCACCTTGCCCAAAAAGTAATTTGCCTAAAAAATATTTGCAATAAAGTCACCATTGTGAATCCAGATAAATTACTTAGGTTTTGCAATGCAAAAGTTGTAATTACACCAAGGAATATATGAAAAATTGAATGACAAAGTAACATTACGTTTTCTGTAAATTAAGTGGCATCCAGTCAAGTGTAACTCTCTCTCTCTCTCTCTCTCTCTCTCTCTCTCTCTCTCTCTCTCTCTCTCTCTCTCTCTCTCTCTCTCTCTCTCTCTCTCTCTCTCTCTCTCTCTCTCAGAAAAAAGATAAATGAAATAATTATAGAATAAAAACCTAAAACAATAAAGTACAAAACAAAATGAACATACATTTTACATATGCATAAAAACTCACTCTCTCATCTGCGTGCTCGCTCACGCATGCAGAAAAAAGATAAGTAATGTAATTATGGAGTAAAAATATAAAACTATACAAAACAAATAAATATGATTTACATATGTATAAAAAAGTATTCTCTCTCTCTCTCTCTCTCTCTCTCTCTCTCTCTCTCTCTCTCTCTTGCAGAAAAAAAGATAAATGATGTAATTATAGAATAAAAACCTAAAACTATACAAAATTAATAAAGATACATGTTACATATGCAAAAAAAACATCAGGAACACTCACTGAAAATGATCATCATGTCTGCTGATTTGTAACTTTTTGTTTTTGACAATTGCATACATCATCAGCAAGCGAAGGACTTAAGTTTGGATGACGTTTTTATCTGTCATCAGTAAGCGAAAGGGTTAACTTCTTTAACGTTTTGACTCAAACGCAGGCAGTCATCTACAGAGTATGGGAAATTAATAAAATGCAAAGGGGTACAGGTATATGTAGCTAGGGAGTAGGTTTGAGGTTGGCATAAGCCCAGGTTGTGATGCCAGATTTTCGTGCTGTAAGACTCGTGTCCAGAGAAACTTAGACTTCCGTTGATTGCGAAGGTTGGGGGCTTCTGCTGGTACACCTTCCACTCGTGACCTGTGTAATGGCTTCCTCAGGTGTGGAAATGATTCTTTGTTTTTTTTTTCTCTCTCTCTCTCTCTCTCTCTCTCTCTCTCTCTCTCTCTCTCTCTCTCTCTCTCTCTCTCTCTCTCTCTCAGATTGGTTTGTATGAAAAATTGTACTCTACAAAAACTACAATTTTGATATACAGTATACTGTACTGCTAAGTCAAACTACTTAATATTTTTATCTTTTACAGAGTAAATAATCAGGTAATAAGAAAATTAAAGTGGATCAAACTCAAAGTTAGACTTGTGTTCAAAAACAGCTGGGCAAATAGTAACACTGACTCATAGATATTTAATTTATATCCTACCCGACCCAGTCCCCATTTGCAGAGAATAGTCAACAGTAGCAACTAACAATGGTTTATATACATGTCCAAATTTCAACTAATGGCATATGTCAAGTTGTGAAGACAGTGAAATTTTGTCCAAAATATTTTTAGTTTACTAATTAAATTTTAATAGTTGCAATGTATTGAACAATCACTGTAATCAACCCTTTAAGAAATAAGAATTTTAACTGAGTGGTCTGATTGAATTAGGTGATACTATTTGTAACAATATTATTTTCTTACTAAATATTGGATTCCAAGTTCAGCAAGTAATCAAAGGTGTTTCTTTTGTAGGTGATAACATTTAAGAACCTGACTCCAACCCCATTCATCCGCATGTTTTGTGAGGATGGAGAAGACATTCTCGTTGATGTGGATTCCAAATCGAGGACAGAAATAACTGACCACATAAAAAAGATAATTTGCAAAAGTGACGAGACTCTAGCCAAGGAAGCACTCGAGCGTCAGAGCTTGAATAATCCTGGCAACTTTGGATGGGGCTGTGATCGGCAGTGTCTGTGTGAAATTCCTGGTCAGGTCCCGTGCCCTGGTGTTGTTCCGTTGCCGAAAGTTATGCGTGGAAAGTATAAGTATGGTGAAGTCTTTGATTAGAAGTTAAAAACGATATAATATTTGTATGTAAATTTTGTGTAGAATAAAAATTGTTATTTATGAAGTTTTGTAAGTCCCCTGACCTCATTTATATGGATTAGTAATTATAGATTTGTAGTCATGATTGTAGAGTTTTATTTGGTTGATTATGACTGAAAATTTTAGCCTTACTTGATTAGAGAGGAAAAGGGTATTGCCATAATTCTGTCCTTATGTGACGGCTTTTGCTCATGTATTTTTAATTCAGGTACTTTACTGTTCTCCCCTCAGCTAATGTTGTAATTATGTTGCACCACTTGGTGACCCTTTTCTTCTGGAGTTTTGTCTCATTGGAACCTTGAGTTACTTTCATGTAAGTGTTATCAACATTATTATTATTGTATATAATGTTAAAGTTGCAGTTCTTACTTTTATTTTATCTAAAACATTTTTACCTCTTTTTATTTCATATATTGTGTGTTTAGTCTTTTACGATTCTGACTTAGATCATAGTCCTCAGTAATTTTTTTGGCATATAAGCTGAAGCTTAAAAACTTTTTTAGTTTTAAAATAATTTTTGTTTTAATAATGAATCCAAGATGCTTCCAGCTCACAGGTGTGGAGGAGATGCCTTCGTTCACGCAAGAATCATTTAAAATGTACTGCCTTTTTTGACTGGTTTGCTATGTTTATTTTATGGTACATTCTTCTTATTTTATACCTATATCTTAGAAGCTGGTACCAGAGGACAGTGCTTGGAGATTTTATTTTGGGGTATTGTACTGGAAGTTTATTAGCAGCCTAAGGCAAATGTTCAGTATATGCCCTTTCCCACATGCGGAGGTTCATGTTCTGCAATTGGTGTCCTTACAGTATTTTTTTTTGTAATTGGCAACTTTTTCCTATTGATCCCTGCTTGACCTAGAATGGTTGATGAGAACACTTTTCTTTGTTTTATCAGTCTCCAGGCTATTAGGTGAAATCAGAACAGCATTTTTAAAATTTTTCATCTAACAGTATCTAAATTCCATGAAAAATCCATTTTTTTGCTGAGAGGAAGTTTTCCTTCAAGTATTTTTGCTGGTGAAAGATCGTGATCATATTCTTTCCTCTTTAGAAACTCATTAACAGTGAGCTCAGATACCAGTGAAAAATCATCATGAGTGATTTCAGATGTCCCAAGAGGCAGTTAACTACTTATGCAGAGAACTAGATCTGTTCCTATATGGTTTTGAAGCATTTGCATCAGAAGTCTTTGTATGGTAGTTGAAAAAAATCACATTTCATGAGAAATGTGTGACTTTGATTTTTGTAAACACTTCACCTTATGTCTCTTGTGGGTGATAAATGTTAAAATTAATTTGCTTCATCAAAACCTCTTTATGTGCCCACATTTTTGGTTTGTATCAGGCAATGTAATCCTTTGTCCAAAAACACAGATCAGTAGTGGCATGGTGCATGCACCACCTGGAGCCTCAGATACCGACCAATCACTTGCCTGACTGAGCTGAATTCCTCAGACTATTTCACTTTAGGAATGGCATTATTCATCATTATTCCTAAATCATTAATTCTTGAATTCCTCTAACCTGATTTTAATGCCACTTTTCACCTTTCACAAGTGATACGGGTGTAATTTTTATACATCCAGTAATTATCTGTTGCTGGTCTCTCTTTTGGATCACCAATTTTAGAGTTAGCAGTGCTATTTTGAGTAATTATGCTTTTATTTTTATAAATAATGCTTCTTTGGATCTGGTAGAATTATAATTAGTGTTTTCAGGGGATTTTTGTAAAAATTTGACATAATTTGGAGCTTTACAGTTAGTTCATGTAACATTTTTATAATTTTGCATTTTTTTCTCTGGCCTAATATTTCTAGCTTTGATAGGTGTTGCATTTTATAGGTAGACTAATTTTGTATAACTTTTTTCTCTGAAGTTGTTTGCTTAAAGTACAGTATTAGCTTTCTATAATAGTTTGATAGCTGATTGTGTGATTGTGTTTTCATGCTTTTATACTTCCTTATTGGTGGTATATTGAAACATTACACTACAGTAATTTTGTTATGGTGATCTTGTTATTACTTGGTGCTGTGTAGTTTGTGTTATTTTGTTATGTGTAGGATGACCTTCCAAATTTGTAAGTGGTTTTACCTGCAAAACCTAGGACTGACCCAGTCGAGGACGATTCAGCTAGCCATGGTTTTGACCTGTCATCATCCAGTGCAGTGTTAGACATCGTTGCAGATGTTAAATTGATGGAGGTCCTGGGACCCGCCAAGGATACAGTCGACCTGTGGTTGCCTCACACTTAATATAAACTGACCATCACCCATGTATGATATATAAACTGACCATCACCCATGTATAATATATAAACTGACCATCACCCATGTATGATATATAAACTGACCATCACCCATGTAAGATACATCATATCAAGTCTGCTCATTGCAGGTATGGCCCCCTAGTTTACTACAGTGGCAGTTTTTAAGCAGGCATCTTTGTTGTTTACTCTACCTCAGTCACCTTGCTAACAGAGCAGTTCCTGTAAGAGTTCACTCCCATTTTGATGAGTTCTCTCTTCCTTGTCCAGCAAATGATCTAACTTCAGTTGTAGTCTCAGCAAATATCTAACTTCAATTTTAGACTACACAAAAAAATGAGGCAGGTGATTGATGGATACCTGAGGTTCCAGGTTGTTCATGCAGATTTCCACAATTGATCTATATTTTGTTACTCAACTTCTTTCAGTGTCTAGGGAAGTCCGAAGACCATGAATGTAATAGGTTTCTATGAAAAAACTATAATTTTGTTTGATACTTTCGTCTAATAATTAAGAGGTGGTATATAGTAAAACAAAACTTGTCTTCTTTAATTTAATCATGTATCAAAAAGAGTAAAGAAAAGGCTTTTGCAGATGCATCCGTATGGTATAAAACAAAATATCTTGTACTCTTGTTGCTGGTGTTTCAAATGCTGCATGAAAAACTACACCAGACCTGCATCTTTTGCCATCCCATAGAAAATGGAATTCTTATCTGATAGAAGTTCAGATGGACTCGAAAATTCAGCTATTTTTCCCTTGTCCATCACCATCACCCTGATATGGAAGAAAAATGATAATTAATATTTTGGCCAATATTTTGGCCAATGCTAATGTAAAAATTACTTAGTGCATAGGTTTTATATTAACATTATTGGAATGTGAATAAGTAACTATTCATTCTTGGCATAATTTAATGACTAGAGAAGTATTGTTCTTTACAGAAATACATGTAGCAGCTTGGCAATTGTCAGTTTATCCAAAAGAAATCAGGATGTGTTAAGATTAAACAAATGCACTACATAAAATGTAGCATAGCATGAAGACCTCTTGTTCATAGATATGTTCAACAGTGTAGAGGCACTTAAAAACCTTCAGAAATACCAGTCGTCACCTTTCATTTAGAGGTATTCCTCAGCATGAGGTAGAAACTGTCATTGAAACTTGGTAACAAGGTAGTTAATTTGGAGCTAGGCAGCAAGACAATTGCCACTCGCCTTAAGCCGGCACGTTTTATTTGGCCATGGTCAAGGTAAGAGTCAGAGGGCACCAAGTTGAAACTTCATTTATCTTTATTGCATGTTCAACATGGATCTGAACTTGAAAAGTGAACAATGAAAGGAGTGAAGGTTGCAAGCAGGGGTTTGGGCTCTTTGTAGCTTTAATTTTATTAAACTGAGTGTAATGAGTCTTGTTGTTTTGCAGTGGTAGACCCTTCAAGGAACCCTTTAAGAACAGAAACTGCCTCCTGACCTTCTGTCATGACCTTGGGGAATTGTGGTAAACTGGAAGTCAGATCTTGTAATCAAGCAACAGGCACATACATGACATTTTGATAAACATCAGCAGCAGCAAGAGTCTTGGTTAAGGTTCTCATTTCAGCAGGCTCTGGGAAGTGACAGCACACTTCTTGCATAACAGTCCTTGGTCACCTGTTGTCCTTTGAGAAGCTTGTGCCTCTTAGACACTGCCACTAAACCTCACATCAGTGGCAACAGATGCAGCACTGGTTGGCCTCAAGCAACGCTTACTCTCACCTAGTGTTCCTGAGCCAAGAGTGAGGGAAGATGTTAGGTGGCAGGATGATGGGAACCTCCTAGGGGAAATTACCTTGAACTTCCCACCTATGGAGATACCTCAGTTGAATGTATCAAGGCGGCTTGGGGTGCATATCTAAGGAATATATGCAGTGAGGGAAGAACAACATTCCAGGACTGTGTGATGGTTACCATTGTTGATGAGCTACAACAGTTTGTGATGAGCTGTCAGCCAGACATTTTTGCTAGAAGTAATGTTTTGGCAAAACAGCTCAACTGGTCAAGACAAACTGGTCTCTTAGAGGTCAACTGCTAGGGGCTCTGAGTCAGGACAAACTGGTCCCTACTTTCTTGTGTAGTCATGGTACCTGCTTTGTGTATAAAAAAGACTCTTCAAACTTTAGGGGACTCCAGTGATCAACCAGTTTGCCAGACAGCTGTACAGGAATCATCCTGTGTTTGTTCTCACATTCCAAACTCTCAGGGTACCTTGGAAAACATTTAACAGCAACCCCTGGAACAATCTGGATTTCTTTCCTCTTGTCAGTCTGCTCTTTAGCTGAGTGATCAACCAAGTGTTTGTTACTCCATGTCTCGAATAACCTGGGTAGTTCTTCATTGGTCCCTTGCTGAGGAGTATACTGATCTGCCTCTGGTCGAGGTGCCCATAAATTCTTCTTTGAAGCACTCTTCTATGTTTGACACATGTCTTGAGGTAGTCTTAACTAATGTGCACCAGGGAGTGGCTAATATTGTCTGCTTGTTGTGCACGGGGTCTCTCTCAGGTTGAAGCAAAGGAAACCCTGTCTACAACACCAGGTGGATAATATGGGCCACTCTTTGGTATACATTAGTTGAGGCTACCTCAAGACTTGTGTCTAACATAGAAGATTGAGTCAAAGAGGAGTTTATGGACACCTTGACCAGAGGCAGATCAGGATACTCCTCGGCAAGGAACCAATGAAGAGCTACCCAGGTTACCTGAGGCAAGGTTGGCCACTTGGCAAAGCAAACTGACAAGAGGAAAGAAGAATTTCAGATAGTGCCAGAGGTTGCTGGAAAATGTATTCCAAAGCATCTTGGGAGTCTGGAACAAGAGAACAAAACATAGAGCTTCCTGTACGTGTGTAGATTTTAGAGTTCATCCACCTTTGTCTAGGCAAGGTTCTTTTAGTCCCTGCAGTGCAGTCTGTTGTTCTGGCTTGAGCCAGATCTTCTGACTGAAGGTCATGGTACCTCTGTTCCTTGGCTGAGTTGTCCTTATTCATAGGGGCTAGAGCTGTGGTCTCCAGAGTGGGATGTGACTCTTGTCCGTTGCAACCTAGCTCAGTTGCAGAGGGCCTTGGAGTGAGATCTCACCTCAAGACTTATTGTGTTAGCCTTAGCCTCATCGTAGTTTATTGAGGTACTGCATGATGTTTTGAATTTTGTCTTACTCTGGGAGGGCTTGAGATTCTTCTCTTACACATTCTTGAGTTACTGGTAAAAATTCGGAACTTGCAAGTTCGTAATGAGAGATTCAAAGATTTCTTTGTTCTGTCATTCCGAGAAAGCCAGACGAGATGCATTATGCTCAGTTCAAGCTGTGTGAGGAAGCAATCCCTTTGTCTAGAGTGTTGGGTCTCTTTGGAGTAACAGCGGGCACATGATGTCGTCCAAGAACCCCCATTTTTTTATAGCTTGATGAAGCAATGAAGTGGACTGGCACAGGCCCTATTAATCTTGAATAATTGCACTAGATTGTATGGGAGGCTACAGGATATACTGGTTCCCTGTTCTTGATGATGACTGGGAGTGTGGCATTTCCAGGTGGAGATTCAACTTGCCAATCAGTTGAGAGACTATCGTAAGGAGTAAATCTACTGCATAAAAGGCAACGATTCATTTTTCATATGAACAAATATAAGATTTTAAAAAATAACCTGTTTTTTTCCTAGGTACTATATACAAAACCAAGGCTTTTTACCATAATCCCAATTTGGCCACCCTGCGTAGTCCCTGATGCCAAACAAATGATTCATAAGAACACTTTTTACCTCGTGAATGAATATTTCATTCTTGTCATATTTCAGATATAACTGTATACAATATTGTATCACATGCACTAATATGATACAGTTTGTTATGGACATTTTGGAGTTTGCAAAGAAAATGCCCTCCAAAATTAGTACATTACCTGTCACTTCCCATGATATTGTTTAAACGGTGAGCAATGGTGAGGATGGTGCAATCAGCAAATTCTTTTCGTATAGTTGCCTGAATAAGATCATCAGTGTCCAAATCCACTGCAGCTGTTGCTTCGTCAAGGACGAGGATTTTAGACTTTCTTAACAGAGCCCTGGCTAGACAAACAAGTTGTCTTTGACCCACACTGGATGGAAAAGAAATAAGTACAGTTTATTATATTGAAAAAGTAATTTTGCTATTACAGATCATGTGAGTTAAAAGTCTGAAGTGAATCACTGAATATTCTAGGACTTGAATAGCTCAGATATCCCCCACAAGTTGATTTGTTTACCTGAGATTGGCTCCTCCTTCATCAATAGCAGTATGAAGGGCATGTGTTTGTGATTTGACGTAATCCTTTAGATGTGCATTTTCTAGTGCCTGCCATACTTCTTCATCAGAATGAGCACTGAAGGGATCCAGGTTTATTCTTAATGGTCCGCTGAAAAGGACTGGATCCTGTAGTGATCAAATAAGACAGAAGGGTATATTTAACCAGTTGTACAGGTTTTGTATGAACACTTTAGTATAATACATTTTAATATATTATCAAGAAAACTTTATGAAGACATTACTTAAAATGTCCAAAATAGAGACGCAGCTTCTTTTAGTTTGGGTTACATGCGATTTCAAATTTTCACTGACCCGCAAATAAATACATGGTTTATCAGAAAGCTATTACTGTAATTATAAATGTCAGAAATATAATTTTATTGTATAATACAGAGTAGACAATCACATCCATGCAAAATAAGAGGCCCGACCAAGGAACAGCATTCTCATGACCTTGGCAACCTCCTAATGTCTTTATCTACAACAGCTAACGAGCTAATGATATCCAAAATACCCTCCTGCCATTTTAGGGCAGGAACCTGGTGAAAATTGTCTGTTGTGTCAACTTCCAAGGGTGCGAAGGTGAAAAAGCTTTTAGGACTATTCAGTTACCTGTGGTATGATGCTAAGACGTCCTCTGAGATCATGCAGTCCAATCTTTGAAATGTCTTTGCCGTCAATGTCTATAGACCCTCCAGCTGCTTCAACAATTCGGAACAAGCAAAGAGTCAGGGATGACTTTCCAGCTCCAGTTCTTCCAACGATACCAACCTGTAGTAATGGTATGTATTTAGAAATTTCAGGTGTGGTTTCTCGTTTCATTTGAGTGCCATTATAGTACAAAATCTGTTGCTTTTTTATAGTGAAGGTAGTAAACAAAAATGATCTGTTGGGCAGAATTTTTCATATCCTAAATGTGTAAGGAATGAATTTTCATAAAAACAAACAATCATACATTTTTTAAATCCAAACCTCTTATTCTGAGTATTCCATTATACCCGCAAGCAAGGAAAATAAAAGTCTGAAATGACCATTATAATTACTACATATTAATTCTGAACCATGAAATAACCACCATATCATCACATTAGCATAAAGTAACTGTATTAACCCCATATTTACATGTGTATAGGTGCTAGAGCAGACAAATTGTGGAAAATTCTCAAGTCCAATATACAGTATATATCCTAAAGTCTTACAACCCATCATTTATATTATTACTCATTCATGCTTGTAATAAATCCAAGACACATCATCCTTGAATAAAAAGAGCACCATCTGCTGGCTGTATGGCCAATACAGCACATCCACCCTGAAGACACTGCATTTCAGGTAGGAAAGAATCTTTCCTAATATCACTTTTTCATGTATCTTGTTTGTGACAAGCTCTGGAGTCCCAATCTTAGCTGATATGATTTTTTTTATATTACCTTTATCTTTAGGAGACATAAGTTATTGATGAGGTTTGTATTGATGAAATAAGATTGTTTCTAAAAAAACTACATAATGCATTCTCTATCACGAAAGAGAACAAGCAGCTTACTATTTGGAACATACGACAAAGACACTTACTTTCTCTCCAGGATTGATTTTACAACTGATGCCTTTTATGACCAGTTCAAGGCCAGGGCGATATCTTGCTTCATATTTGGAGAATGTAATGCAACCTTGGTCAGGCCATGATTTTGCTGGTTCTTTCCCTGCAAGTTTCCAAGGTGCTTCTTGTTCTTCCTGTTGAAACACACAGTACTTTAATGCCAAAATGGATAGTTGGTGAAATTTTAGTAGTTTCAGTATCTTGAAGAATTTGCCTACTGTTCAACTTCATATAAGACACAGAAAACATCATGCAAATTGCTAGTGGAAAATATAGAAAACTTCTGTTACTATTACACACACACACACACACACACACACACACACTAATCAGTGAAGTGGTTAGTCAATGAAATACTATATTTTACAGTACAGTACTGTATTTTCAACCCCTGAATGTTAAACATAAGTGATTCACACTACTTTGTAAAGCATAACATAAAAAATAATTGAAAACTGTATTTATTTTCACATAATTCAAGTACAATTCCTTTGTACTCGAGTCTAAAAATGTGACTGTTTTATAATTATGATAAACTCCACTGCACTGTAATTTGCATAGTATATGTGACTGGTATACTGTATTCCAATATGGATAGTAGGAATAATATATACCAGAACAAAGTAAATTTAAACGTACTTCTATGTATTCTCGAATTCTTTCCACTGACACAATGTTGGCTTCAACTTCAGCAGTCATCCTTACAAGCCAGTTCAGTATAACAGTTACCTGAAAATATAAGAAAACAATGCTGTAATAAAGAAAATCAGAGTATTTTATTGCTGTGAGTAGGATCTCGGCTGAAGTTATGCAGCTTTCATAATAAATTAGAATGAATTATTAAAGTTTGGGAAATATAATGGATGCATAAAAAATAAATCTTGCAGCAATACGCCATTATCAGATATCACCAACTAACAAAAAGGTGTCTGTTGTTGGGTAAACTTGATAACATACCTCCTTTATTAATTGACTTAAGTCAGATGGAAATTCTGTTAGTAAATGGTGTGAGCAGATGGTAATTAGCAGTGTGCATACTGTCTTTTCCTCATTTATACCATAATGGATATTTGTCTGTCATCACTATTTATCTTGTGGACAATTTATGATTGTACAGTTACTAACTGTTGCCTTTAAGTCACTAAACTTTCTAAAGTTTAACTTTACTTTGTACATCATTTGTCATGAACCTTTGTAATCAGCTTAAGCATCCTTCATTACTTTTGCATTATATGTAATGCATTCTTTTTTATAAATGGCAAGTTTAAATACCTGTAAGGGGCTTACATGTTTTATAACAAAATCCTCATGATTGATAGCAAGATAACGGGTTTACAGTTGAGGAAACTATAGCCATGAATATTCTGGATGTCTGTCAGTGTTCAAACGGAGATTATGACCACAGATATGGAGGTAAAGCATGACAGTTCAGTTCTATGAAAGCAAAAACTTTGCTTCCAGTTCATTAATAATTTCCAGTAAAAATATGTGGAGAAACCTACATGAATAAAATTTTCAGACAAGTAATAAAATTTGGAGTACCATGTACCTTGTATAAATCAGTTTGGTAAAAGTTGCTGTGCTATTCATATACTTAGTCATTTGGTTTACAGTTTGTTTACAAAGCTGATCAGGGCATGATAATGGTATTAATTCAATACTGTAATTCTAGATAAGAGGTTCTCTTAGAATTAGAGACTAACTGAAAGCTTTTCATCTTATTAATAGCATGGTTCTTCAAATTATGAATAGCTCATGTTCATGTACATCATACCATAGATTATACACAGCACTTCACACAAATGTGCAAGAGATGTCCTCATAAGAATGGATGGTTTCTATTTCACTTTCCATTTATCAGCACCCTCCATGTTAAATAAATTTACTGGCAACCTCTTTTTCAAGCTTTTTCTTCTCAAAGCTAGAGCTTTACAATACTTACATTAAGTGCATAAGTTATAGACAGCCCAACTACACCAGGGTGCATAGTTTCCCTCCCTGATACAGCAAAAATAGCTGCTGCAAAGGTAATCAAATTTCCTAAACACTCCAGTCTCACTAACAGCCACCTAAGAAAGAAAGAAAATGCATTGTACTATAAGAGAAAATAGCATTTTAGCGTAGCGATTTTTATTTCAACTGTTTAAAATTATGAAACAAAAAGATTCATATATGTACAGTATGTATATACAACAAAGTTTCCAAGAAATATGAAGCACAAAACTATGGAGATGATATTATGTACCTGTTGGTTGCAAGATTTGTCACAAATGCCTTGGCAGCATAATCTACTTTTCTTTGGCACTCTTTAACAAAATCGTCTTGCTTCTTGAAAGCTCGAATAAGTGAGACTCCTGCAAATGTAATTAAGTAACATGTAGGTAGCAAATCTATGGGTGTATAACTGTATAAGATACTGAATTACAAATTTTTATTATGGTATTATATAGGTAGCAAATCTATGGGTGTATAACTGTATAAGATATTGAATTACAAATTTTTATTATGGTATTATATAAGTAAGTCGCAAGATGCAAAACATTGTGAAAATGATTTTGATGACCCAACTACCTGAGAAAATTATGTTTTCATGGGATGTAGAAGTAAACCAAGACAGTTTCCAACTGAATGGAATTAAAGGACCACATGAAAGTTTTGCAATATGTCAAATAGGGGGTCATAAAAACAATGAACATAATTGTCCATAAACCTCACTCAATACATAATTCCTGATAATTTCTCAAAATCTGGCCAACAGTGTGCCCTTTCAATAACTGTCAAAGCTGCCATGTCAACAGACAAAGAACAAGACCTTCCAAGTACCATTAAAATTTTGGCCACCTGAACAAAGTTACTGACAAAAAAGGATATTATAGTTCAAGATCTCTTAACATTCTATGAAATGTAGGTTTAATTTTCATGGAGTAATAAGAAAAATCAATTTACCCTAAGCTGTTGGAATGGTCAAATACAGTATTGGACTTGTCTCTTCCCTGTTCCAAGGAATAATGTTGTGAGTATAAGCACAAATTACAAACATGGAGCAAAGAGATAAACTGATAAGTTACTTGCAGGTCAGGTACAAGGACCTCTCTGAAGGAAAATGTTTCCCTTATCATTACATGACACAAGTATGAAAACACATGCTGTACCTCATTATTTTATTAACAGCTATAAACTGGACTGAGACCAGCTGCAGATAGCCTGCTGACAGCCATCCCCACATACAAAATCAAGACAAGGTTTTCACACCTCAAATGAAACCTGAAGATGGTCTTTTACTCTTACACTGGAGCTCATAGTTATCTGAAACTTTAAAGAAGGCCCAGACAAGAAGGGACTGCATGAAATTGGAGATTTAAGCCTCAAAGCAGTGCCAAACCTCTTTCCAGTGAAAGGACCCGTAAGGTGTGTTTCAATGTGCCTTGCATAGCATATTGTATAGTCTCTTTCCAGTGTTTCTTCACCCTTGGCTACACTGCTCTCTGCCTTTCACACATCAATGTCTTTGGTCTGTTAGCCCTGCTTGGCTTTAAGATTCAAGTTGTTCAAGATCAAAGTTGTTCTAGTGAGCTCTACAAGACGTGTGTGTCAATTTATTTATATAGTACTGTAATAATAATAATAATAATAATAATAACCCAGTTAATGGACAAGGTTAAGGGGTTGAGTGGGAATTTCTGGGAATCACAATTAAGTCACTCAAGTTGTACAGGTTTCTCAAAGGTAATGTTTCAAGTTAGCCTTTCATTTTCAACCTCAGAGGATTGCTTTTGGAAATGGTCTTGTTTTGTTTGTTTGTTGCTAGTCCCCAGTGTTGTATTACATCAAAATCAATGCTAAACCATAAAAAATTAGACCTTTTACACTACTCAGAATAGCACTCACCTTGCAAACTTTCACTGAAATAGGAGAAGATCGGAGATTTAGCAAGTGATTCTAATCTCTTGATTTGTCTTGCTGTAGATATGTAAATTTTTTGAATATAATAATATGCCACTGTCACTGGAAGAATGACAACCAGCACTATTGGGGTGGATGCAATAATCACAATCAGAGTCGTTAAAACCTGTGGGTTAAAAGAAATTGAGAATTCATATTGCATTTTCTAGATGTAAACACAGTGGTAAAAATTAAACAATCAAAATAGCTCAAATACTAGAAATACCATTTACTTACCTGAACAAAACACTGTATACTTACCTGTGCAAAACATGTTAATGTTGCTCCTATCAGCATTGGAAGAACACTGTCTAAGACATCCATTTCCTTACTCATTCTGTTCATTACACGGCCACTGGGGTTGGTGTCAAAGAATTTCATAGGGAGGCACAGGACATTTTCCAAAAGACGTTTGTGAATATTCTTCCCCGCCATCATAGTTCCTGTCCAAGTGACAAGTGACCCAAGGTAAAAGAACAGTGCTGAAATGAATGAAGGGTTCAGAATTATGATCGAATGGAATTAGGCATACTCGATAGAGTCTAGCAACACAACTGAGTAACGTCATTGCAATGTTAACTTACACTGGCCTATCCCAAAGCCTCCATATCCAAGCAGAAATCCAGTTCTGTCAAAGTCCGCCATGGTTTCATTTCCAACGGCTGTTGACTCGCTTGAATACTGTGCCAACCAAACATTGCTCCCAGCCTGGCACACCTGAAGAAATAGATGAATACAACAAAGGTACTAAAAAAATCAATTCTGTATTAGCTGTGATTTTGAATAAAATATGAAGACAGACAAATACTGAACATGTATATATAATTATACAGGAATGTTATGGTAATTGAAAATTTTAGGTTTTGGAGACTAACTACTTTGTACTGTACTTAAGATGTTCTGTATTCAAAATTAGACAAATACTGTACATGTATATATAATTATACAGGAATGTTATGGTAACTGAAATTTTTAGGTTTTGGAGACTAACTACTTTATACTTAAGATGTTCTGTATTCAAAATTATTTATAATTTTGGTTAAAGGACATGAGGTCATCTTGATCACAGAAAATCCCAGCGATAATATTTATCCCCATAAGATAAACGATACACTTAATCAATTACCTAGTGCTAAGCCATTTGTTTATTCTCTTTTGAGGAATTCTAGAGTTTACAGCAAGAGTGAAGAATTATTAACTCAACTCGCATTTCATTCTTCTACATTCACTTTTATTTTTTCATGATGTCATTATGCAATTGATAATCTACTTATCTAATAATTACAAATCTACAGTCACTGCCAATTACCTTCTTGTTGAGTACTTAAACTTTATACAGTGAAATATACCTGTAAGCTGAGGATCATCATAATGAGGAGAATTTTAGAGTAGTTAAATTAGTACTGGAACTTACAAAATCAATGCTTATTATTGGAAACTTGTGTTTTTCTAAGTACCTAAATTTGTCTGGAAACACCATACGATAAAAACCACACTTAAATAACAGACAGAATCCTGATACTTATAAAACCAAATGTATCTGAAGCACAGTATTTTACTTTGCACTTACCTGAGCAATAATATAGAAGATAATTGGTAACGATGCTGCCACTAGGCCTATAGACTGAGCATAAAACTGGTACACTTTCCATTTGACCTGAAATAATTTTCACAGTTATAATAAAAAAAATGCACTTGTAAGAGGTAAGAGAAAACTTTCTTATAACATATACAAATGAATCAATAATGACTGACTACTGTTAAAGATGTGTCCTTATGAAAAATTAGATCTCATGGATTTTTTTAGAGATATATTTAAAAGTTTGAGGAAATATCATCTTTAGGTCCTGAATGGTCTCCCTAGTGGACCCATGATGGGTCATATGGTCCAAATTTTATGCATTCACTCTACTAAGGGTAACTAAATTCTCAAGCTAATTTTTAATAATCTACTAGTAATTTTGTACACTATTAATAGTCTACATTAATACAGTACATGCATAAACATGATTATCAAATTCTGATAACATTCCAGTGCCTGCTTCTACAGTAAATTACAATTATAAAAAAGAATTGGATGGTTTATGATTGGCCACTTATGAAATATTAAATCAACACTGTACTGAGCTTTACCTATTTTAGCCACAGTAATACTTTATGAGTAAAATTTATGAGTTAAGAAAAGATTTATTACCCTCTTCCTTGAAAAAATAATTTTTGGAATGGATAGCAAACTCCCACATAAATTTTTTGCTTATATAAGATTTTCCAGGTTCATAAGTAGCCTACTGGTCTGTACCTGATATTAAAGTTGGTGTCTCCAAGACAAAATATTTACTAGTGACCAAACTTCAATCAAACTAAGATAGTAATATGAGTAATTAGAGTACAGCAATTTTCTATGGACCTTTTGATAAAATACAGAAGATATTTTGTCTAAGATAAGAAAACATTCTCTGTACACTTTTTAATTTAACTTCTTGCACACTGAGATAACTTTCAGTAATCCTAACCCTACTATAATTTGTGCAATAACCAGGGTTTGTTAGTTAAACTAGATATACAGTAATGTCAAAACCACATTGTTTTAATGTAGGGCTGGCCCCAACAACAGGTAGTAATAAATGTAAGTGGGGAATACCCAAGTAACTTTACCTTCCCAATTTCAACTTTTTCTTCATGTATCAAAATTTGGCCATTCTTCTTTGCATCATTAGATTTAATACCATCAGCTGGTAAAGAGCCTTTAAGTAAGTTTTTGCTGGATCCTGTTAGTTCGTTTTCACTCTCACTGTGATGTCTACTGCTCCCTGTGCTGCTGTTTCGTCTTCGTCTTTTGATGGTACCCACTCTGATGAACAGATTAAGTTTAAACATACAACTGATTAACACCTGCAAGATATGTTCAAGATCTTGTCAGAGCAGTGGACCTTGGTTTGAAAGTTTTACCATAGTAATTTCATAAATTATTCACAGCAAGTTTGAGACTTCTCACTGCTGCACTGGAATATGTGATACTCAAAAGATATGCCAATGTAAAAATAAAAGACTTACCTTCCATCTTCAGCTTTGCTATGTCTTGACAGCTGTCTCAGTAGTGCTTGTCCACTGGGTGTTCCCTCAAGCTGGTCACAAAGTTCATCTAACTCTGAGGTAGAACAGGTTATTACTCTTTTCTCAAAATACAACTAACAGAATTAATATTTTAACTGTAATGTGAGTTGCGCTTCACTAATAAATTACGATTTTGTAGGCTGGCTGTAAAATATAGTATATGGATATATAACAATAAAAGATATGAATAATCTGAAACACCCTTTAACTTTCTTAAAGCATTAAACTCATTAAAAAAAATCATGACTCAGAGCAAGACCTATACTCTTGCATTTGGGGACATTTGGACTGCGAATGAAGGCTCTATATAATTGTCAAGTTTGTGATAAAAGCATTACAATTAACAGTTATGAATCACTTTTCAAGAATAACATATACTGTATAGATAATTTACTCAATATGCCTCCAACAATACTGTACATACCATTATCTTCTTCATCTATGCTATCTTTTGTGTTAATGTGTTGCAAGAGAAACTGTGCAAAGTTTCCTCCCTGAGAAAGAAGCTGGTTGTAGGTGCCCCTCTCAACCACAGAGCCATCTCTTACAACAAAAATTTCATCCACTTGCGGCAACACCCATATTGCATGAGTCACAAGAATCCTTGTCTGAAAGGAGACAAAATCTTAGATCTTTTCAAATTACAGTATAAACAGCACCTGGAAACATACATAGATATACTGTACATAGTTTCTAATTGAAAGCAGCCCACGTTCTGATGATGAAACCAATAATTCACTCATTTACTTTACTTGTAATTATGTTACTTGTTCACAATAACATAGCTTCAGAACCACTTGTAACATGCCAAGCTCTCCCATCTTTGTCCATTCAGTAAAAGCATGTTGAATAAGCAGGGAATCATCCCAAATAAAGATTGTGCATAATTTTGATTGAAACACTCACTTTTCCTGTCATTAAGCCTTTGGGTCCAATGAGATTCTGAAAAATGTGTCGTCCAACATGGGCATCAACAGCACTCAGAGGATCGTCCAAGAGAATTATTTCTGCATTGCTATATGCTGCACGCGCAAGCGAGATTCTTTGCTTCTGACCTCCACTGAGATTTATTCCCTAAAAATGAAATATGAAGCAATGTAATGGTGCCCACTTCTGTGAATGGCTACATTGTGATTTTTATATTTCATATCTGGTAAAAGATTTGTTCCATTGCTGAAATAAAATGTAATGGCAATCCTGAATAATTTACCGGCTCATCTTATAAACTGAGGGTTAATCCTGTGTTGAATGAGTCCAGTTACTAATACTAACTTGGTACGTTTATTTATCTAATAATAATGCACTTACTTAATCCTACATAATATAAAATTTTTGCTTTCCAGTATGTAAGTATAATAATTAGCAAAAACCTTTCAACATGAAGTGATACCTTTTCTCCAATTTCTGTCAAATCTCCTCCGGGAAGCATTTCCAGATCTGGCAAGAGGGCACAAGCTTCAATCACTTTGCGATATTTTTCCTCATCAAGTGGTTCACCCCAGATTATGTTATCTTTCAAAGTGGCATTCTGGAGCCAGGCCTGTTGTGAAACATATGCTACTCTCCCCTGAAATGGAAAAAAAAAATGACTAAAGCATAGTCTTCCGAGAACTTTTAAATAATTCCTAATGTACTAGTCCAAGAGAGGTCATTTTGAAAAGTAATAATAGACAGATTGCTTCATCCATACATTTATATTTCTAGGATTTCAAAAATACTTGAAACCTTAAACATAGTTAATGACAGTTTCACATGACCCGTTTGTTCCAATATGAATATGGCTTTATTAGGTAAGGTCTACTGCACTGATTTAGGATACCTCAGAAGATATTTCACAACAGAATAGTAATTCTTTATATCCATCATTTAAGTAAATATGTGAATTTATCAACTGACAAGAATATAACAGCTGATCTCATTAAACTATAAAAACATCTAACAATAAGCTTCAACTTTGGAAAGACAATCTGTCAATTGTTTTGAATCTACATCCATGATCCTTTTAAAATAAAATATAAAATGGGAATTGACAATATGGTAGAAAGAAATATACCAGAAAAGCTATGGATTATTCTTTACAATCATTATATAAAGTGATGGGTGCCACTGCATTGGAAAAGTTGAAAAATTGTCCTGTAAATGGAAATACATATGAGCAACTTGACTTATTATTAACCGATAGAATTTGACCTACAGTATTTTGCAAATGCATTCAGTAATGTTAGTGATTACTTTCACTTATGTACCTCTCTAATCAAAACATACAAATTGAAATGTTACAAAAAATAAACCAGAAACTACCTTTGGCATAATCAATGGGACTGAGTAAAACTGCCATGAATTCTTGAATACTGACTTAGTTTACATCATAAAAATAAAGGTAACTAAATGGTAGCCATGTCTTACATTTATGATTACTCTTCCGGCTTCCTTTTGCATTTCTCCTAACAGGGCCGAAAAAAGAGAGCTTTTACCAGACCCAACAGAACCAACCACAGCAACTAAGCTCTTATATGACACTGTCATATCTATATTCTTCAGAGTCCATGGTTCTTCATCATTAATTGCACCCCAACTGAACTGCCCACCATGAACTGCAACTGCTGAATCTGGAAAATTATGATAAATATACCTAAGTTAATTCATGTTAAAGCTATAAGCCATAAAAGTTTTGATTCAGAAAACTAAGATATAAAAGGAAATTTATGAAACCAAGATTTTAATGTTAGATCTATGTGTTTTAATAAGCCACTTTCAGAGTATCAATGAAAATATTTACTATACTGACAGAAAAGTTAACTTCAATTAGATGGCAATAAAGAAACACTATAAAAATGCTTGTACAATATCTTGACATACAGTACTGCATTTAATCTACATCTTATAGCTTCATCTTATAAGCATGTAATATGCAATACAGTACTTCATGAGTAAAATAATTTCTCTTAAAAATAGATTTTGTATAGTCTGAACCCATTCTAGTCCTGCTGAAACATCTTTCACAAAGCTCCCTTTTCCTTGAAAAATGCAACTAGGCAATCTTTTCAAGTCTGAAAACACACTGAATGAACAACAATGGGAATTAGTTTTCCAAAAATGTATGCGAGATTGTTCGGCTTCAGAAAGGTTGTCTAAACCATCACTTTGGCTATCCTTACCCTTCTTTAGTTCGTAAATTATGTTAAATCTTACACTGCATCAAGTTGCAAGAAGCCAACTGTATCAATTTTGTATGCTGTGCTGTACTGAACATTTTTCAGCTTAGTCATGGTGCTGTGTAGCTGAGCATAACTATGAGTTGTTCATACTGTCTACATATTTGTCATTTTAAGAGTTTTAGGGGATTGTCTGTAATATCTTGCATGATTAGGAATCATTCACGATTGTAATGTGCCAGATGTTGTATGGCCTTTAAATTATCTTTTGTAGATTTTCAATGGCTTTTCCAAAAGAATTCATGATTCCTTCTGTTATAGTATCAATCATTATATTTTTGTTTTTACTCCACAAAAAGCCTATGGAACATGAGCAGGTTGGTATTTTTCTCCTTTGCCCAGCAAAGGTGCCTCAGGGCTAAACTGTAGACTCAACTTACCGAAGGGGCTTCCAGATAGAGTGGTAGATGCAATGTACACTTTATACAAAAATAAATATGCAAACACAGAGAAAATGTAATTCACCTGGCTATAGGCCATTAAATAGCAATTAAAACACATCTCTGACCTCAATAGTTACAACATACAGTACACTTAACTGGAAGCAATAAAAACAAGTAAAAAATCCGCTAAAGTTTCTTCAGTGCAATCGAGTTTTCTGTATAGTGTATAATGCTGTATGAGCTGTGGCCCAAGAAGCTTTCAGCCATGGCCCAGTGGTGGCCTCCCTACAGCATTGCCAGACTCATGATTACGGCTAATTTTAACCTTAAATAAAATAAAAACTACTAAGGCTAGAGGGCTGCAATTTGGTATGTTTGATGATTGGAGGGTGGATGATCAGCATACCAATTTGTAGCCCTCTACCCACAGTAGTTTTTAAGATCTGAGGACAGAAGAAGTGTGGACGGACAGATAAAGCTGTCACAATAGTTTTCTTTTACAGAAAACTAAAAAATGCAGCACTTTCCTATGTTCATCATATGTATGGATAACTTATATTTAATTTATCCAAATGGCAAAACATTAAGAGAGACCAGAAAAAATGAAAAATAAGGAATAATGTGGACAGCATTGGGTTTCCCTAGTAACTGGGATATTTATCTGTGAAAAAGATGAAACTCATCTTTCTCTCAGCTAACTGGCTGCTCTATGTGAAAAAGGTTGCTCTGTGTACAATAATACGGCACTGACTTACAAGAAGTTTGTACGCTGTAAGAACTTGTATCCAGTTATGCATGGATATAAATAACAGCACAACAAAATAAATATTGTACTTACTTTCCTCTGTGTCTTGACAGACAGCACTTAAATCGATATTTGAAGACCCAAAATATTTGCCCAATCTCTTCAATGCTACATTAGCCTGAAATGAAAATTTAAATAATCCCCACATTACATTAAGAAAATATTCTTTATTTCAGTAATAACTCACACTTGACTAGTAAATAATTGTTCTGTAGCCCTTAGGTCAGTCAAGTAAATACTGTATCATCAATCTCATTTTTTAGTAAAACAACCTTAAGCTTAACAATTCATGGCCCTGAAAAAGAATTTACTCTTTAATGCTTCACCTTAATACCTCAATATTTTTACCATATCAGTATTGTGTTTTACCTTTAATACTACTTGGCCTAACTTATTAGTGTACTGATTTTTCATTTGCTTAAAATTCTTACCCTAACATATACTTTTCTTATTTTTCTAATTTATACAGTTTTTTTTTATTTGTATGTATGAATACTAACTCTAGTATCCTACCTATTACATATACTAACTACTGTTCACAGTTTCACAGATATAAAATGAGGAAAAATGTTTGATTATTGGGAATAGGAAGTCATAGCAAATTATGCAAACCTAACTGAAATTATCCATAAAAAGAGTAGATACAAAGTTATATGCTGATGAGGACTTGTCAAATGAATTTCCAGTGAATAGTGGGAAGCGACATGGGAATGTTAGTCCTTCTAATAGATTTTAGTATGATCTGTATTGCTAAATAGACATGAATCATGGTATGACAATGAAACTATATCTAAAATACTTTGTCAATTGGAAAATAAAGCTTTAAGAAGAATATTAGGAGTCAGATGGTAGGATAGAATAAGAAAAGATACAACAAAGGGAAATTACAGGAGACAGCAGATGGGTGGAGATTTGTGGAAGACAACGCACAGAAGACATGAGTGGCGGAATTTTATAGAGGCTCTTCGCATCACATGGAGTTGGATGATATATGGATGGTTATAATGTGCATATGGCAGAAGTTGTATATAATTTAAATCTATCTCCTTTTAATTTAGTAGAGTTCAAATTATGAAACTTTTTTCTCTAAGTTACTTTCACCTATAATGATAAATACCAGAGAGCACTTATAATTAGTAGGGCTCTTTGTAAAGTGTCATTATACTAATACATATGAGGAAATGAAATGACACAGCTGAAGAAGAAGAAGAAGAAGAGAGAGAGAGAGAGAGAGAGAGAGAGAGAGAGAGAGAGAGAGAGAGAGAGAGAGAGAGAGAGAGAGAGAGAGAGAGAGAGGAGGATGTGCTACAGTTTAAGAAAGAATTAAGCCAACAGTACAGTACAATATAACAATGATCTAAGTTACCTGAATTGCCTGAGCGATTGAAGCAGGCAGCTGTGTGATGGGCATCCTCATTATGTTGAAGAGAGAAATGGCTACAAACGCTGTCTTGGCATCTAATACATTTTCCTCTGATACCATTACAAAAGTAGCGAAAGATCCTAATGCTACCTGCAAGGGAAGAAACATGAAATATAAAGTGCCATTATTTTCTATGTTTACCTCCAAAATGGTAATGATTTGAGTTGGGGAGAAACAGGAATATAACTTTTAGGGAGGAGGGACCTTTACGGGGTTGGACTTCTCAGCCTTGGCAGACGTTTGTGGTTTCTAATGCTGTTGATTTTGCTTTTGTATACTGGTTAGTGTCATGGTGTAGGCTTACAAAACAATTATACCCTCATATACTGTATACAAGGACAATACATAAGGCTAAATCTAAACTTGAATTTCATGATGTGCATATTGAGAACTGTTACATGCACAAAAATTATGATTTTACCAAAATACAGGTATTTTATAAAATTTAAGTTCCTAAAATCAAGTCATTCATTAAAATACTTTGACACTGTAATGGGTAAGTATACAAAACTTACATAATACTGTACAATGTATATATAAATTAGTAGGAGTAAGGAGTACAGTATTTGAAACCGAATATTACTCCTGAGAAGATGGAAAAAAGAACTAAAAATTTTTCATGAGAACTTAGCAAAGGCACTAGGAAATATTGGTCATTCTGTGCCCTGAGGAAACTTGAGATTAATAGTACTTGGTTGTTAGGGAAGGATCTACTGTACAGCTTTGGTCTCAAGACTCTAGTTTACAGTAGTACTTTATTAGGTTTCTACAAGTAAAATTGGGTACAGTATCATGATTGAACATTAAATTACAAAGATAAAGCAAGCTCATAAAATGTAGTATTA
Organism: Macrobrachium rosenbergii; assembly: GCF_040412425.1. NCBI lineage: Eukaryota > Metazoa > Arthropoda > Malacostraca > Decapoda > Palaemonidae > Macrobrachium > Macrobrachium rosenbergii. Next base: position 18,280,247 of record NC_089765.1, on the reverse strand, counting down.
TCTCTACCACAGGAGAATTTACTTAGAAAATTTGTGATCTGTTCACATGGGATTACAGTATACACTATATGACCTTTTATATAAGAGACTCACACCTTAGGTTGGAGGATAGTCCCTCAACTGACTATCAGAAAGGTATTACAAAGTATTACAAAGTAGCAGGACAAAACATGTTGTACTTTTAAAGAATTTTACAGGCTGTAAAATAAAGCTTACCAAATATGGAGTTGCTAGCCACACAAAACTCGCAAAAGCTTGAAAATATGCAGACTTCCTTAGAACACTAATTTCATCTTTTCTGATTACTTCAACTTGTTTGGCAAAAGATCCCTCCCAAGCATATAATTTAAGTACCTGCAATACATACAAAAATATTTCATAAAATAAAGAAATTAGTTTGGATACAATGAACTGTAACTGTACTGGTATTTTAAATAGAAATGAATCAAGACTGACCTAAATTTGGCTAATTTTGGAGGCTATCAGTTCAGGTGGATTATTAACTAATTTAACAATTCTTTAAGATCAGATATGAAACAAAAGGGTGATGGTCAGTAATTAACAAATCACTATTGCAAAAGCAACTACTTACCTTAATACCATTTATGATTTCATTAAGTAACTTTATTCTCTTATCCTTAAATTTCATTTGTGATGTCTGAAGATTTTTTATTTTGTTAGCTACAACACTGTTTATGGGGATCAAAAGAATAAGTACAGCAAGACCTGACAGCACAGATGGACCTAAACAAAGAAAAAGAAAAACATCAAGTTTGTCTATAGTATTGTATTAACCTGAAATTTGAAGATTCCTATGAAAAAAAAGTAAAAAGAAAGGTATTACTAGACCATGATAAATACCTATGTTTGGAACAAACAATTTGGCTGTCTACTTTTTACTTTGCTTCAACTTTTAACTTTCAAAAGTAAATCCTTTGAGTCAAGAAGTATGCCTCAGTTATATCATTAAAGTACTTTAATAACAATATGAAACAAATCTCCAACACTATCACTGTATATCTATTAATCAATACAGTACTAAAATATCCCAAAACATAAATTTCCTTACCCAGTAACTGCCAGAGCTCATAGAGGGCTAAGCTTATCACAATCGGAGCACCCCAAGCGAGGTTAATGTACAGCAGAGTATCACTTAATCGCTGGGAATCTATTGACATAAGGTTTACAATTTCTCCAACTGTAGATTCTCTACGAGAACTATTGGACAACACCAAAGCCTGTAAAAATATTGCTTGTAAAAAAAAATGGCAACATTCCCAATAATGAATTTACTATATGTACACAGTAGTAGTAGTACAGTACATTAAAGTGTTTAAATCTGTGATACAATTAAATCCTTTTATTTATTTATACTGTACACTACTTTTGTAACTGCCTTAACTGCAAGACATAAGAACAGAGGAAGCCTGTTATGAATTATATTTTGCTTTTATATATTATATAGTTTTCGCCAAGTGTGTGCTCTACTCTCCCACTAAGTCAAGGGTTACATGCAAAACAAATACTTTCATGTTTAGTTTAAAAACTGCATAAGAATGCAAACACAGGTAAATGCTTGTCTTGACAGGTAAAAATCTTTGTTTATCTCTTAAATGCCAGGTAATAAAGACAATTTGGCACCTGTAATCCACAGCTGAAACCTGAGTGACAGCAAGTAATGCTAGTAAGGACTGAGAGAAGATATATGGTATACAGTATTATGTGGTCTGCTACTCTCATCCTAAGTCACTTCAGGTACTTTTAGTCACCAGGTTGAATTCTTTAGAAGGCATGGATGGAGCTACAAGGAAATTAAGCTTTGTTTCCAAAAGTGTAAAACGAAAACCTTTCCATTTATCATTTGTTCTTAACCTATGTGCTGTGTTGAGATTCATTGTGCATACAGTATACAGTACTTCATTTGTTTTTCTAAGTGCTTCTATAGGCATATATAACTCTGGTTACAGCAACATTATTTTTAAAATAAGTAAATAAATATTGGCTACAGATGATGACAACAGAAAAGTACAAAATGTCAGATAAAATAACCTGTCCTACCAGTCTGAGAGAACTGGGGGACATCTCCTATGGGCAAATTTAATTACAAGTAATAATGACAAGTTATTGATAATATACATGCAATGGTAATACCAAACACAGAAAGTCTGAAACTTACTTTGCGGTACACAGCTGACATGATGGTAGACCTCAACTGTGTAGCCAAGGTTTGATCAATGTAATAAAAAATGTTCTTGACAAAAGTGGTCAAAAGTGTGATTAGCATGAGGAGCAAAGCATAGAGGTATCCATGCCAAGCTGGTTCATTTCCATCTGTAGTAAAACTTATCAGGGCACTGGAGACAAAGACAAATCATTAATTACAATCCTGTAACTGTCATAGTGCATGGAAATACAGTGCTGTATATAATAAACAGCATCTTAAATGTTAATCAGTAATTGAGACTGATTTAAATAAACAACAATAACGACCAGTAATATCATGAAACCTTTTGTGCTGTGAGATTAGGATACACTATTAATATATATAAAGTAATTAATCATTTACATCAGTAAAGCACTAACAGGGACATTAACTCTGACATGGATATGTCCAAAAAAAAAAAAAAAAATTCAGAATTATATGTATATTGCTGTGTCATAGTGGTTATATTTTCTACAGCAAACATGACATTACCTTAGAAGTCTGGGAGTAGCAAAAACCATTAACTCTGATGCTACGTAGAGGAGTGTCGCCATAAAGAATGGCAAAAAGAACAGCCTTAACAAAACTCGTAACACAGATACTTTAGGTAGAGCAGTTACGTCATCGCCTGGTATTTTTCTCTGCCTAAGGAATAAATCAAGACTTGTTAGTAATTGGTTGGATCTACATCTGAACTACAATTCATAAATGATAATCTCAATTATAATTCACAAATGACACCCAAAATGAAGAACAATAAATAATTAAGGAAAGCTAACATACACTGTAGCATCCAGAGCAATGTACAAGAACTCTGCATTACAGTTTAACATGAAAATACAATTATTTATGACAAACTAAAACATTTCAAACATTCACAAGAGATAATTCCAGAATAATATTACAAAATCAAGTTCTTATAAATGAATGAACTATAAGGGGGGGGGGAGAAAGATCAGGGATGGGATGGATGAACAAACAGAAAACAGAGTTGTGGTAATAATGAATAAAAAGATAAAACACTAAAGGCAGCATATGTGGTTTCCTCAACAGTGGCTCAACTGAAAAATATTGATAGATTTTCTATAAATAGAATGCATTAACAGACACTAACAGGTATAGTAAAAATAAAATGAATGGCTATTCCATGTCATGCTCCTGAAACATGAATCTTTGAAGACAATCACATCCACATTTTAAAGAGACATTACAAATATAGTCATACGTACGTAATGGCAGAGAGCTCACTTTGCCATGCGATATCCCACTCTCTGTCTAGATTTGTGGCACGAATGCGACTCGGAAGCTCCCAGAGATCATCTGCTTTTAAAGTGGTCTTGTAACCTCGCCAGACCATTCCATTTGCCCAGTGGAAGGTCATTCTGCTTATAAAAGATGCATCGTACTCGGGAAAGGAACTCTGAAAAGCATGATTTCTTAGACATGGAGGTCTTACAATCGTCAAGAGCAGATTTCTTAGGCATGAAGGCTGTAAACTGGCAAAGTCGACACATTTCTTAAGCATTGGGGGTTCATCAAACTGCAAATATATGATTTCTTTGACTGGGTTTAAGAAATTTCCCTGTCATTTGAAGAAACCTCTATAAATGTACTTTACTTGAATCAACAGATTTGAATAAAGTTACTGTACATCAATAAAATGAGATTATTATTAACACTACTGCAATATGAGGGCTATTTTTGTTTATTTCATCTATATTTCACTGCATAAATTTGCCATTGTATAAAACTATAAACAGGAAAATACTAAAAATACCTTTGATTTATTAAACCACTTGGATTCAGGTGGATTGTCCACAAAACAGTTAACAATAAACAGGGAAATAGCACCAATATATTGTAGCAGGAAGGTCACCACCAGGAGAACATGTAGCTGGTCATTCTGGAAAATAAAAAATATACATTATGTACATTCCTTCATATCATTTCAACTGTATAAACCTTTTCCACATAAAGAATGTAGCTCCCTAAGATTTTACCCTTCTGTTTCCAAATATTCACTGATTGAGATGAAGTTAAATTTTCTGAAGACAGCCTTTATAAAGATGCCAATAGCTCCTGAATATGTGATTGCAAAATGGATGATGAAATCCAAAGGGACAATCATACTCATAATTATGTAAAAAGAAGGCTTAATGACCCAAATGATTAAATAATAATGTTTTCTTTTGGGAACGATGAAGCATATTTATACACACACACACACACACACACACACACACACACACACACACACACACACACACACACACACACACATATATATATATATATATATATATATATATATATATATATATATATATGTATGTATGTATGTATGTATGAATGTGGATATCGGGTCTAATACGAGCCTTTAAAATATGCCCCAACTTATGCATATGCATCTTTCCATGACAAAGAAAACGGCAGATGGAATATAACAGAAGGCACCACTTAGAATAACATTAATGGTACTCACTCTGTGAACTGTGTACAAGACAGTTGTAATGAACTGTGGCACACCGCACACAACCAGTGCTGCCCAAAAGCAGTATATGACGCCGCTGCTCTTCTCGCCGTGATGCCGCCCCAAAAGTACTAGGCCTAATTGTAATGTCTGCAGTGTACAAAATTGAAATTCAAATTGAATGAATCATAAAAAAACATATACAGAAATATAAAGGGGCAAACAAAAATGATATACGTCTACCAAAGTTACAAAAAAGGGATTTCAACTCGGACACCACAAAACAACTGCAAAGCTCTTTAGTTAATATTATAGTGTAAATAGACAAATATTTTCTGTAAATAACAGCAACCAGGTTGTTGAGGGCGCTTATCTTAATAATAATTATGAAATAAATGGAAGACGACCTTTAACATCTACAAGAAAGTTGATCCAGAGATGTGCTATCTTTAACAATATATGGACCAGATTAATAATGAAATTATCTGTGATTAATCATAACTAATGCAAGTCTTTATGTTCACCTGTGATATATTTACAAACGGCGTAATTCAGAACCTTAATTAATGTCAATACTCAGAAGCAAACAAAAGATTTCGCAACAACAACTCGTAAAATCAATGCGACAGAGCCGTTTCAATGACTACTCCTGCCTGCTACTACTACTAATGCCTGCTACTACTACTAATACTAATATTACTACTACTACTACTACTACCACCACTAATACTACTACTATTGACGCTATATTAATTTGTCATATTTATAGTCTTAAGACTTAAGATATAAGAAAGGTGAAAGTTAATCTGCTTAATTCTCGCCAACCCTCCCTAAAAAGAAAAACATTATTAAACGCAACATCGCATGCTTTCTACTAATAAGAAACACGCCTTGTCAATTTAATAAGACGCATGGAACTGTTCCTGAAAACACGCTAACAACGAACAAAGACCGTCTCTCTCTTCTCTCTCTCTCTCTCTCTCTCTCTCTCTCTCATACAATTTGTACAGTAGCATGCTAACTTCACGCACAACTAATAAAAGATGAAAAAAAAAACTTCACACACAACTCACGAGTTTCGGCGTAAAATGCCAACACAATAATGAGGTTTATATAATATTGCACAGGTAACCTTAAGCTGTGCATGAACACGCTAGTGTAACACGAATACAAGATTAAAATGTTTTTATGTATTTTGTTGTTAAGTTATAAACAACTCCATAATGGAAGAAAGGTTATGGTGACAGGAAAGAACACGGGAAAAAATTCCAAAGCTTTTTGGTAGAGGGAAAGATAGGAGGCCATGATGGGAAAAAATTATAAATCTAATCTCAAAAATAAAGAGAAATAAGCATGAAGGTCTGCCTGTCAAACATTTTCCCTACTTTTCTTTAACATCTCTTTCGCCTCACTCTTCATTCCCATTCCGAGCTTCAATACAAACTGTATTAAATCTACGATTGCAAAAGGAATAGGCTAAGTATATTTGTGACATTACTGAACATAAATGTGTTTGTGTTATAACTAAACGCAAATATGTTTTTTTCAGACTGCAAATATATGTAGTGCAGTTTTTATAGAACATGTTTTACTCAAGTTAAAGCTGAATTTAAAGTATTCATACTAGAAATAATCACAAACATGTTAACGGTGTTACTGAAGGCTAGAAAATATACCATCATGCGCATACAGCCCAACACCTAACAGTTCAGACGGCCTGCTAGGTAATAGCCCTATGACCAAAGACCTTTGCACAGACAGTCTAACAGACATAGTCTGTTATTCATTCATTCATTCAGTCTAGCATTCATGATCTTAGTAAAGCAACACGGCCACTACAGAATGAAAAGGAGAGTTAAAGTTAAAAGCATGACATACTTACATAAGAAGACATAAGAATAACGGGAGCTAAATATTCATTGGAGGGAAGAGGGAATCCTTGAGCTGATAGTACTAAAGCCCATATCAACTCGGCTCCCGCTATTACGATCAGCAGGACGGAAATTACCTGAGTGTAGAAATTATGAATTGCAATATATGATAGACAAAATGTTTAACAAATACATGAGTGCATTATTGTATTTACAAAAAAAAAGAATGAATGAACATTAGAAAAGTGGTAAATCGTATAATTTCAACATTTTACCTAGACTGTGCAAAAATGTGACAAGACTAGACCCAAAGCCAGTTTATATAGGCTCTGCTAGACCTACCCACACTATTTTAACTTAAGCAGAAATCATTCTCATCATCATAACAAAACATAATCTACAGATTTCGACAAAAATAATCGAAACGAATAAAAAACAGAGCAATAACTTACTCTGGACACTTACAACTTTCGTTATTCTCAAACATGTCCAGGGCATGTAGCACAAACCCCTGCGTCTGAGGAGGTACACTTGTAAGGGTGCCAGTGCCCAAAGTAAAATGCAAGGCCCCCAAATCAGGACTGTCCTTTCCATGCAGATGCCCATGTCAGGTAAGTCCCCATCCCACGACAGAGAAGCATTCTGTAAAAGATAAAGGGAAAGTATTATTATTTAATAGAAGAAACTCATTCGTAGGAACTAGGGAAGGGGCACCAAATTGTGTCAAATTTGTATTTTTTTAAAAAAGGGCTTCTACTGAGTATAAACTGGTTGCTAGTTTATTATTATTATTATTATTATTATTATTATTATTATTATTATTATTATTATTATTATTATTATTATTAGTTGACCAAGCTACTAGCCTTAGGTCTAAATGTGACGAATGGCATCTGAAAGAGCTAGTGTCACAATCTCTTTTACTGTAGAGTCAGTCTAGATTAAGCTGGCCTTGCCATAAGCCAGCACGGGCTCTTGATCCTTGACAGCACGTAATCTGTCTATACATAGACATATAACTATGCATTTAAAACATATATACATATACAGCAAATCTATCCACCCATAACAAGGTGATAAAATCTTCATTTGACACAAATTTATATTATCTGTGCACAAAAAGCTCTTTAATTTCAGCAGCCAGAGCAATGATTTAATGAAAAAAACTCTATTGTATTATCTGTGCACAAAAAGCTCTATAATTTCAGCCTTCACAACAATGACGTGATGAAAACAAACTAATCTATTTTATTATCTGTGCACAAAAAGCTCTATAATTTCAGCATTCACAGCAACGACGTGATGAAAACAAACTATTTTATTATCTGTGCACAAAAAGCTCTATAATTTGAGCATTCACAGCAGTGACTTTATGAAAACAAACACTGCGAATTACTTTCTTTTAACTAGACGCTTCCTTACCCAGAACGGAGAACCACACAACTTCGAAATGCGATCGCGAGTTTCTCCCGCATCTTCTTCACTCGGCGCCAAATCTGTTGCAGTTTCTACGGAATCTGAAACTTCGTCTGTGTTGTTCATTTTGGAGGTAGAATTCCAGTGCTCTTGGTCTTTTAAAGAGTTAATATTTCTTGTGGCTTATTGTAATTATATGCTGATATTCATTCCTTTTCAACAAGAAAAACGCCAGTTTTTTGAAAGAGAATATCTCATTTTCTCCGAAGATCCAATTGCCATCCTTGTCGACACCAGAGGCCTCTCAACACCGCTGACAATTCTGAAAAAAGTGGATTAAAAATTTCATTAATACAATTTACTTACTCTATTGGCTTCTGTGGTCTCACTGTGACCCCTGGCCGCCCAGACCAGAGGGTTTAAGGTTTGTTGAAAGATCTCATCTTTGCCTTTTCATCAGTCTAGAATTGACAAATGACGTGAATTGAAAAGGCTAGTTACATTATGCAAACTGTGCCAGTAGTGGTAGTGGTACTATTAGCAATGTTGACAGCTTCATCGAGCATGGCTGTCCATGGCGTGCAACTGGTTACCTCGACAGGACCAAAAGAAGGTTGCTGTTTCTTTTCCAAACCACTGACAAAGTAGCAGTATAAAAATACATACTACAATAAACCTACGAACTCAACGATATATATATGTGTGTATAAATATATACGCTACAACATAACCAAAGAACAACAATTCTTTTACCCGCCTTGCAACAAATCACAATACAACAATCATTTCAAACACAGCACAACAAAACAACACTGTCTCCAGCTGCCAGTTTAAAACCCCTACGTAGCCTACTACTGTACTACGCAGGGTGACTGACGGAAGGGAGGGAGTTCTAACTGGTGACAGCATCCGATAAATGGCCATATTTTTCCGGGGTCGTAGGGGAAAAAGTTGGGGTGAAACTCTCCACTACAGAAAGGGGCTGTGGGGATCTCCCCTCTGGAGCTATGAACGCCCTTCTGGTGATAAAAGGGTTACGGTGAAATATGTCCGGTCTGGTAAGGGTTATTTTCTTCGCCATTGCGTGTGTGTCTGCATTTTCTATTTATTCATTATATACTATACACATATATGTATGTATGTATACGTGTGTACATATAATACATATATTTATATATGTATATAAATATATATTTATATATGAATATATATATTTATATATGTATGTATGTATATATATATATATATATATATATATATATATATATATATATATATATATATATATATATATATATATATATATATATATATATATATATATATACTACAGGATGCCCATTGAAAAAATATGAAAAAATTATTGGAAGAAAAAAATAGTTAATATTTCATTAAATATTTCCCAAAACATAAATATTCCTTTATTTTTACGCAGAGCAGACCGTGTTTTTCTTTTCGATTGAAAACTAATCCCCAGAAACCTTTCGTTACAAAAAAAAAAAAATCTTTAAATTCAACGGCTCATCTCTCCAGTATTTTTCAAGTACTGACAAAATTTTTTTTTTTTGACAGATTTAAAAAAATGAGACTATTTTTCACTCGTTTAGATTAATTTTACAGAGAGAAAAATACGCAATAAAAAAATGCGAAACAATACAAAAGTATAAAATGAGCCAAAGTTTCTTCGGCACAATCAAGTTTTCTGTACAGCGTATAATCAAGGCCACCGAAAACAGATCTATCTTTCGGTGGTCTCGGTATAATGCTGTATAAGCCGCCTCCCGTGAAACTCTAAGCCGGCCGTGGAGGCCTGCCCTATATCGTTGCCAGAAGCAAGAAGCACGATTATGACTAACTTTAACCTTAAATAAAATAAAAACTACTGAGGCTATAGACCTGCAATTTGGTATGATTGATGACTGAAGGGTGGATGATCAACATACCAATTTGCAACCCTCTAGCCTTTGTAGTTTTTAAGATCTGAGGGCGGACAAGAAAAAAGCGCGGACGGACAGACAAAGCCGGCAAAATAGTTTTCTTTTCAGAAAACTAAAAGGGTATGTCAGCGGAGACAACATAGGTCTAACTCCGTAAAAGTTATCACCAAGCCAACCGTCTTCAAACAAGCGAGGTTAATGCAATCAAGAACGCAAACAAAAGAATCTGCCTACGCATGCAAGGGAAGCACAGTTAACCTAACCCCGCCAATGAACGTGCAAGAAGATACTATCTAACGGGACTGCGTCTCTCAATCTCTTTTAAGAGGGTCACGTGATTGGATGAAGATGAGTTATGCTTCACATGGTACGCCGTAGTACGAGATTTTACGAAATTAGGTTGGAACTGATTTTTTTGGGGCATGTTTTAATTTTCTGTAGATTTATAGAATAAAATGGACGAAACTGGGCTGGAGAATTTAATTTTATGAATGTTTTTTTTATCTATGTGACACTTACAGTGGTGTTGAGAGAGGTGGAATTTAAATATTGTTATTTAAAGTAATATACACATACGTACGCACGCACTATTACTGTGTGCGTGTGTGTATATATATGTATATATATATATATATATATATATATATATATATATATATATATATATATATGAATATACTATATATTATATACATACATATATATATGTATATATATAATACATACATATATAAATATGTATATATATAATACATACAGTATGTATACATACCTACATACGTCTCCCAAAAACTAAGTGCTGGACGAGTCCTTCATCTTAACCCTTGACTGAGAACATTGAAGACAAGGACTACAACTTAAAAATGATGAAGAGGCTGACAGCTTAAAAAAAGAAAGAAAGAAAAAAAAGATTGCCGTGAATTGCCAACCTTCTGTGAACATCTTTACGTCAGAGGTTAAATTTATCATTTTTTTTTTAATTTTAGACAAATAAGCATTCAAGGTTACCAAGACCTATATTCAGATAAAGGTTTTGTCAATTGAACTAAACTGACAGTCCAGTGCAATGAATTGTATTTTTCCTCTTTGGTCCGAGAACTTCGGGCCGGGTCAATACTTGAGTGGGTGACCTTTCGTACATATCAGGCGCCATTGGAAATGGACTTCTGTGATTTTCCATAGATGTCGCGTAAGATGAGGAATGGGTCATGCTAAGTCCCTAAAAGCTTCATCTATCTCTCTCTCTCTCTCTCTCTCTCTCTCTCTCTCTCTCTCTCTCTCTCTCTCTCTCATTTCGGGCATTAACTAAATAAGGTCTTTAGGCACCCCGTTTCATTTGTTACTGCATATAAAAGGTATTCTGAACTTTATAGAGAGAGAGAGAGAGAGAGAGAGAGAGAGAGAGAGAGAGAGAGAGAGAGAGAGAGAGAGAAGAATTCGGCTACCTTGTATTTAACACTGATCTTGTAGTAATGTTAGTAACATCTCACGAGAGAGAGAGAGAGAGAGAGAGAGAGAGAGAGAGAGAGA
>NC_089765.1:18228820-18266320 GCF_040412425.1 Macrobrachium rosenbergii | reverse complement strand
AAGAGAAGTACCGAATGAAGGTACCGAATGAAGGTACCGAGTGAAGGTACCGAATGAAGGTACCGAGTGAAGGTACCGAATGAAGGTACCGAATGAAGGTACTGAGTGAAGGTACCGAATGAAGGTACCAAATGAAGGTACCGAGTGAAGGTACCGAATGAAGGTACCGAATGAAGGTACCGAATGAAGGTACCGAATGAAGGTACCGAATGAAGGTACCGAGTGAAGTTACCGAATGAAGGTACCGAATGAAGGTACCGAGTGAAGGTACCGAATGAAGGTACCGAGTGAAGGTACCGAATGAAGGTACCGAATGAAGGTACCGAGTGAAGGTACCAAGTGAAGGTACCGAATGAAGGTCCGTTGGAAAAAGGATCAGAATCTACCGTCCCTCATTTGCATAACTGAGTCATGAAAATGAACGGAGCAATTTGAATAAATTTCGTCGAAAGTAAAAATGAGTAAATGTTCCACGTTTAGAGATTATTCTCGTAGATGTGTCTCTTATTGTCACAAAACATTAACTAGATTAAAACATTAAATTAAAAAATTAACTATATTTAAAAGAGAGACCACAATGACTTGGTAACTACGTCAGTTTAAAAGCAACGTTCCAATCTTCGAAAAACAAAGCAACGTTTTTAAAATCTAAACAAACCTCATAGAATTAAAACCAAGAATCATTATTACAACTGTATTACCTTTACTGGGAATCTCAAACCTGGACAAAAGTTACTACTTCGAAAATAACCATAATTACTTTCAAGAGAGAGAGAGAGAGAGAGAGAGAGAGAGAGAGAGAGAGAGAGAGAGAGAGAGAGAGAGAGAGAGAGAGAGAGAGAGAGAGAGGGAGAGGGGCGGGGAAATTAAAAGAAATCTCCTACGAACAATAAAAGTGGGCATATGGCTGGGTGGCTACCACATCCTAAACACCACTATTTAAAATACTCTCACAACAAACCTTAGGACTTTAGTATGAGCTACCACTCTTCACAATGAGACCCCGAGAGGCTGAGAGACTTAACGAGATAACGGAGATCCTAATAGGATAAGGACACCTTTCCATCTCCAATCCTATTCGATCGACATCCTTGTGCTTTCTAGAGGTCGCGGGAGCTAAGCCTGTCTTGTAGAAGCTTTTGTAGAGACAGGGTCGTGAAAGTTCCACCTCGATTGATGAGGATTTAAGATGTTCCAGAGATTAGAACAGAATAGAATGTGGGATTTAGGCCCAAGGCCAAGCGCTGGGACATGATGAGGTCACTCAGAGCTGGAAGAAAAATTGAGAGTAGGAAGTTTATAAGGTGTAACAGGAGGAAAACCTCGCAGTTGCACTATGAGATAATTGTTGGAGAGGGTGGAAAATGAGATGGAAGAAAGAGAATATGAATAGGGGTACAGTAAAATGAATGAAGAGGGATGCAGCTAAGGCCCCAAGGGACCACCGCAAAGAGCTTTAAATAATGCTTACAGTGCACCGCGTGAAGTGCACTACTAGAACTAACCCCCACACCTACAGGGGAATGATATCCGGTGCTTCTAGAATTTCAAAATTTAGGCCAATTTTTTCCCGTAGGACACGCCTTCAATAAATGATCTCAAGTAGTTAGCACAGGTAGAAAGATGACGGAACGTTTCAAGGTGGTCTGGTCATGTGGAGACAAAGGAGAAAGGTTAGTGAATGGAATGCAGCTTTCGGGAAGTCTTGGAAGGAAGGAAGGAAGGGAGGGGGTACCCAGGAAATGATGGATAGGGGGTGTGGGCGAGTTCCCAGAATGGAAAGACTTTAACATCTATAAAAGGTGGGTCATAATAGATACTATCAGTCGGTAGTTAAGGGATGAACACTTCAGTGGCTAATCTTCTTTTTTTGTGTGTGTATGTATGTATGTATGTATATACGTATAGTATATGAGAGAGAGAGAGAGAGAGAGAGAGAGAGAGAGAGAGAGAGAGAGAGAGAGAGAGAGAGAGAGAGAGCTCCAACTCGGTGAGATGAATATTACCGCGTTGAGACCCAACAACCAATTATTAATATATTAAAGTCGACATTTTGATGCTTCACTGATTGTCCACATTTCCTTTGTATCTTTCCATAACCCACCTAAGACCTACAACAGCCAACTAACACCCAGATACACAATCCACTCCTTAGATCAACATACCGGTAGTGAGAGAGAGAAATACAGAAAGACCTGTAACCTGTTCCTCATCGCAAAGAAGCGAACTAATACCAGGTCATACAACTTTCACTTTTTTCCCCAAAAGGTCGCTACAAAGAGACACTTTTCCTACTTTTATAATTTAAGGGGAACTTTTTTTTCTTTACAGCTATACTTGCAACATTGTGCAACATTTTGCAGTTTACTCAAGAACAGTGAGTGGGTCTATTATTATTATTATTATTATTATTATTATTATTATTATTATTATTATTATTATTATTATTTTCTGAGCCTACCAAAGTGTGGTATGCAGAATATTTTTTTAGAACTGAAGTTGCAACATGATGCAACATTTGGCGGTTTAGTCGAGAAAAGTGTCATTATTATTATTATTATTATTATTATTATTATTATTATTATTATTATTATTATTATTATTATTATTTTCTGAGCCTACCAAAGTGTGGTATACAGAATATTTTTTACAACTAAAGTTGCAACATTATGCAACATTTTGCAGTTTACTCGAGAAGTGTCATTATTATTATTATTATTATTATTATTATTATTATTATTATTATTATTATTATTATTATTATTATTAATATTATTATATTATTATTATTATTATTATTTTCTGAGCCAACCAAAGTGTGGTATACAGAATATTTTTTACAACTGAAGTTGGAACATTATGCAACATTTTGCAGTTTACTCGAGAAAAGTGTTATTATTATTATTATTATTATTATTATTATTATTATTATTATTATTATTATTATTATTATTATTATTATTATCTGAGCCATCCAGTGTGGTATACAGAATATTTTTTACAACTAAAGTTGCAACATTATGCAACATTTTGCAGTTTACTCGAGAAAAGTATCACATTATTATTATTATTATTATTATTATTATTATTATTATTATTATTATTATTATCATCATCATGGTAGCCGGAATATCATTATTGCTATAGCAAAGCATGATAACTATTATTATTATTATAACTCACTGTGCACCAAATGCTATAACTAGATTATCATTAGTACTGTATTATAATTATTATAATTATAGAGAAAGAGAATTATCATAACCATGTTTTCAAGTCATAAAAATGACCCACAAGTCTTTTTCAACATTAAATCCACAATAATAATAATAATAATAATAATAATAATAATAATAATAATAATAATAATAACAGAAGTAAGAGTATCATCATTATAGAGAAACGTAATTGTTATAAGAATATTCTTAACTCATAAAAACTGCCACAAGTCATCTTCAATAATAATAATAATAATAATAATAATAATAATAATAATAATAATAATAATAATAATAAGAGCTGCTCCTAAACGCAACCAGGTAAAGTGATGCAAATCCTAGCTTGGCCCAGCCCCGCCCTCGCCCTCTCTCTCTCTCTCTCTCTCTCTCTCTCTCTCTCTCTCTCTCTCTCTGTACACTGCAAAAAAAAAAAAAAATGGAAAAACAGTCACTTAAATGATTATTCCTCACATTAATACACAGTCGACACTCTGTCGTTGTTAGTTTTCCAATATATTTTCCACAACGTTTCAAACATTTCCAAACTGATAAACCTCCTAGAACTGTCAAATTCTCCTCCGAGTGACAGGTAGCTGACGGGAGCGGCGCGAGACGCGACGATGCTGAGGCTAAGTACAGACTGACAGAGATCAGGCTTGCGCATTCGGTTAAGATAAAAAAGGACCCGAACTCAGCTCAATGAATATTCACTAAGCTCGCTAAGGGGCCTCCGAATGTAGAGAGGCTCAAAAGCAAGTCAATATAAGTATCGGCAGGATGCTTGCTCAGTGGCACCCCACCCCTCCCCCTCCCCCAAATGTAGTGAGTCACATGTGTCTGGTGTGTGGGGCCCCTGAGCGAGCATCAGTTGTTTGTTTACAAAAGTGCGCCTGTCGTTCTTCTCCTGTTTTGTTTACAGATTAAGACAGATTGTCATTGCTGACTCTCATGATTGTCACTGATGGTCTGTGAAGGTTTATAGTTTATCTGTCCGTGAATTTTATCTTTTCTTGATATGCATTTCACCTGATCATGCTACTGTTATTTTTCTTTCAATAATTTACGCAAACGTACAAACAAAAGGACTTTTCATTTTAGGATAAGATGCTGTAAGTTTATAAAAAAAGGGTATTTTTTCTAACTTGCACCTTCTAAAAACTATGTACATTAGCTAACATAAAAATCCATCATTAATAGAAGTAATGTTTTAACCCAATCCCCCTACATAGTAAACCGTAAATATAGACAATGAATGAAAGAAATTACTTCAAATTTCCGAATTTCCTCTCCCAGAATCTAACCTATTTGCATACACACATACCTGTACAAACCCGGATAAGGAATCTACCTGACATTCAATACAAAACTTACAAAGCTATAAGGAAGGAATATAGGATCTAGGCCAAAGGCCAAGCACTGGGACCTATGAGGTCATTCAGCGCCGAAAAGGAAATTGACAGTAAGAAGGTTTGAAAGATGTAACAGGAGGAAAACCTCAAAGCAGTTGCAATATGAAACAATTGTTAGAGAAGGTGGAAAGTCAGCTGGAAGAAAGAATATGAACGGAGGTACAGTAAAAGGAATGAAAGAAGTTGCAGCTAGTGGCCGAAGGGATGCTGCAAAGAACCGTAAGTAATGCCTACAGTGCACCATGTGAGGTGCACTGACGGCATTAACCCCCTACGGGGAAAACTTACAAAGCTTTACTGGGACTAAAAACAACCCTTGGTAGTCTGGTGCAAGCGGCAATAAACGGTAATGGGGTCCGAAATGTATTCGAGTGAGTAAATATGAAAGAGTTACTTCTCAACGAGTAACTAAACGAAAATACTAGACGTTTGTTAATGTACCATCTTCCAAATGAATTTTTTATCATGCTAAATCTTGACCACTAACAAAAAACATCAAATGACATCTACATAAATGTTCACTAATCTTTGCATCAATCATCAATCAAAGATACGTAAAACATTCTCAAATAGCATCGTAGCAACGAAGTCAAGTCCTCCAACTTGCAATATTCAGACCGATGGTTCGCCAGACTCTTCAACCTTTCCCACTTCAAAGTACAAGGTTACAAGTGTTAACCTAAGCGAAGCCACTCTGAATCAATTACCTGACCTATTCCTTATCTCCCCCTCCTCTCTCTCTCTCTCTCTCTCTCTCTCTCTCTCTCTCTCTCTCTCTCTCTCTATGGACGAGGAAGGGAAGGGGGGGGGATCTAAGGGCGTTTTCCTGATTAATAATTCAGTGTGTTTCTGCTGACAC
Organism: Macrobrachium rosenbergii; assembly: GCF_040412425.1. NCBI lineage: Eukaryota > Metazoa > Arthropoda > Malacostraca > Decapoda > Palaemonidae > Macrobrachium > Macrobrachium rosenbergii. The sequence goes on along the minus strand of NC_089765.1, from coordinate 18,260,834 downwards.
AAGCAGTGAAATATATCACTGGTTGTTAGCAGGCTGTTGTGGGGCACAGCAATGGTGTGAGAGAGAGAGAGAGAGAGAGAGAGAGAGAGAGAGAGAGAGAGAGAGAGAGAGAGAGAGAGAATGATCAGTACTCGTCGAAATATATACAATGATAATCATAATAATTAAAAAACAGGAGGGTTTCAAAGATATTTCATCCAAACCAGTGTCAAACCTCTCTCTCTCTCTCTCTCTCTCTCATCCCATCTAGTCCCTCCTACCTACAGCACAGTGGAATTGTGTCAAGACAAGGGGGGGAAACAAGAAAACGCCAATCACCTATTCATCGATTCCCTAAATTCAACGTCCGCGTTCAACATTAAGCTTTCACGAGACAACTTCCATCCTTCTTCCTGGTGGCACTGTTACCAATGCCGATGCTCAGGAATTAATGAGAGAGGCTTTGATGCTACTCTGAGGCACCGTGTAATACAGTGCCTGGATGTTGTTCTTTTGTTCATGTTATTCGTGTACACACACACATATATAAATATATACATACACATTATCCTCTTTCTTGTTAAGCAATTGTACCTCAAATAGTATTTCATTATAATTTTTGTTCCTTCTGTTGCTTATGTTGTTATTCATGCATTGTTTGTATTCTTTCTCTGTGTCTCATTTATTATATTCTCCATCCTCCTATTTACATGTACATTATCCATTCTCCATTCTCTTGTCATACAATTGTGACTCGAGTAATAACTTATAATGTCTTTTGTCCCTTCAATATCCCTCTTATTTCTCTGTAACCGTCTGTTTATAATTGTAGATTTAGCTTTATTTAGTCATTTTATTTTTTATTTCTATTTGTTTTCGTTAACGTCAGTGAAAAAATGAAAAGTGAATGGAAACCTATAAATCTTACTCGTAAGAGAGAGTTTCGGCAAACTTAGTCTTTGTACATTTATTAAAAACACGACCACACATCAACGTTGGCAACAACGAGGTAATATGAGAAGAAAGATTGATTGATTGTTTTGTGGCTATTAAAACTGGCGTCACAACACACCATGAGAAGGCACTGAGGAACAACCAAGATGCCATTTTGTGGGTCCTAAAACCACAAGTATATCGCAACATCTTTCTATAAAGCAGAACAAAGGTTGTTAAAGAAGTTGAACAGCCAAGTAGGAAGAAACTGCCAGTAACGGATAGATGGTAAAAGGCGGAAAGAACTTGGATGTCCATCTACAGTGTGCCACCAAACCAAATCTATGTGGCACCCCTACAGTAAGCATAAGCGTGAAACAAGGAAAGGTTAACACCACACTGTGACGTCACGGAGGTATCTCAGACTCCCTCCCTATATATTGATTTTCCCCGACAAACCCCCCTCTCCCCCCCATCCCCCACCATCCTCCAGCAAGCATCATATACACCCCCCGCCCCATCAAATTCACTTTATTCGGTACCGCCCTTGATCCGTTTCTCCCTGGTTTATAGTGATCCTGGTTTATAGTGACCCTGGGTTATAGTGAGCATGGTATCTCGTGACACAGTGACTGGTTCTTGCGACTGGTTCTTATTGAGTGGAGTAGGTAGTGTGACAGCTGCGTCTATTTTTACCTGACTGGGGTCTGTGGACGTGTTGCCACAGAGTTTTTTTTTTGGGTGCTTACACACCTGTTTTGTTCACAGGTGACCGAGCAGTCTTCTAAAAAGTTAATTTACGAGAAAGTAAGGTAAAAACAAGATATATAATGACGTGAACACAGCAAAGCTTTCTGTAATAAATAATAATAATAATAATAATAATAATAATAATAATAATAATAATAATGGTGTACTGGAAAACTATATTTCCATATGAAAAGCAAAATTTAATTTAAACTAGCCGAAGATTAACAAGCCAGGGAACGATAAAAATTTACTTTACACAAATCATCAAATATATAAAATTATATCAATATATATATATATATATATATATATATATATACTGTATATATATATATATACATATATATATATATATATATATATATATATATATATATATATTATATATATATATACCACAAAATGCTACCAAAATGCTACCAAAAATAAGGCAAAAACAAGACATATTTCTTTGAACACAGAACAACAACAACAGCAATAATAATAAATATAATAATTCTGGCGTTATGGAAAGCAGAATTTAATGGATATTGGTCAAAGATTAACAAACCCGGGAAAATATATTCTTTAAACAGGACATACAATTGCTATACAAGTTTCTATATTACTGGCAGCCACAGTCTCATAATCTCTGTTGGTTGGGAAGTTCACTGGTCCACATCAGGCCTCAGAGGACTGATCTAGCCACATACATACACATATACATGCTGCTCAAAGGGTAATGAGTCACAGCCAGGCCCGAGATCCACTCCTTAACCTTCTACAATAAAGAATAGGATAGAATGGACTATTCAATTTAGGCCGAAGGCTGATCGCTGGGATTCACCGCTGAAAGGAAAATTGAGAGTAAAAGGTTTGAAAGGTGTAACAACACGAGGAAAACCTCAATTGCACTATGAAACAAAGAATATGAACGGAGGTACAGTAAAAGGAATGAAAAGGGTTGCAGGTAGGGGCCTAAGGAAGGGACGCTGCAAAGAACCTTAAGTAATGCCTACAGCGCACCGCGTGAGGTGAACTGACGGCGCTACCCAGCTACGGGATCCTGCAATAAAGTACCTCAATTATTTTTGTCCTCAGGGCCTGAATTCCTGAACCTTGAAGCTCTCTCTCTCTCTCTCTCTCTCTCTCTCTCTCTCTCTCTCTCTCTCTCTCTCTCTCTCTCTAGGGTGTTACACCACGGTTTCCAACGTCCTTGAACCATGAGGTATGACGAGGAATTACTTATTGCCTGAGATGTTCAAGACTTGACTTGATATTGCCATCGTTGCGCAATGGCAATTTTATCACACAATCGTGAGCCGTGGGCTGAAAGCATTAAAAGTATTTTCATGATCAAAACACCATAATTTCTATTATCATTGTAGGTATTATCACCATTATTATTATCTAACTGTTTTTCACTGTAGAATAGCATTGTCATCATTGTTATTAAATTGCATCAAGACGTCATCATACTATTATCGCTGTTGTATTATTTTAAGCTGTTAATCAGCTCAGTGAGCTGGTTAAACTAAGGTACACTTACTTTACAATTATCACTATAATACTGCATTTCATTATAAAATAGCACTGCCATCATTATTATTAAATTGCATGAAAAATTCATCATTACTATTACCACTGTTGTATTGTTACCATTCTCATTATCAAACTGCACTTCATTATAAAACAGCATTGCCATCATTATTATTGAATTGCATAAATTCATCATTATTATTATTACTCTTGCACTATTACCATCATTATTATCTAAATTATCATTACCATTACTACTGTTGCAGTATTACCATTGTCATTATCAAAGTGCATTTCATTACTGAATAACATTTTCATCATTATTATTAAACTTAATTTTACCATAAAAAATCAAGTGATCAATTCAGCCTGTCGCGTTTATTATCAATGCTGTTATCAGTTCAGCATGCATTAATGGTCAAGCGTGTAAGTCATTAATGCACATTTACGTTATCAGAGTCTAACCTAAGAGTACATGCAAGCTACAAACATTGCGGCTCGGATATTAAATCATTGACGTTTTAATAAACCGGTAAAATATGGTAGCAGTGGAAGTTAAAAAAGTGAAAAAAATTCTTATATATATTTTGTGATTTAAGTTATTGAGGTTTATAAAAGTATTAAGTTTCAGTTTTCTGTAAAAGAAAACTATTGTGCCGGCCTTGCCTGTCCGTCCGCGCTCAGATCTTAAAAGTTACTGAGGTTAGAGGGCTGCAAATGGGTATGTTGATTATCTACTCTCCAATGGCCAATCATACCAAATTGCAGCCCCCTAGCCTCAGTATTTTTTTTTATTTTATTTAAGGTTAAAGTCAGCCATAATCGTGCATCTGGCAAAGTCAGCCATAATCGTGCATCTGGCCACCACCGGCCCGTGGTTAAATTTTCACAGGCCGCGGCTCATACAGTATTATACCGAGACCACAGAAAGATAGATCTATTTTCGATGGCCTTGATTATGCGCTGTACAGAAAACTCGACTGCGCCGAAGAAACTTCGGCGTATTTCTTACTTGTTTCCTTATCAGTGTCTTTTGGGATGAGGTTGCTAGTCCCAAGCCCTCTCCCATCTTAGCTACAACTCCCAGTTAAATACTAGGTACTTAAATTAGCTGCTTTTATCAACTGAGGTACAGTGCTTTTCAGAAAAGTCTCAAGTCGTTGTATACCCAAACCCCGGGATCGATCTCGGCGAGGCTAGGCTGTAACCACTGTGCTTAGAGGACCGTGTTAATAATTATCAGTATTAGGGAAAAGTACTATCTATATCTATATATATACATAAAACTGTATATATATGTATATATACTGTATATATATATAGATATATTTATACATATCTATAATATATAGATCTATATATATATATATATATATATATATATATATATATATATATAATTATATATATGTATATATACTATGTATATATATATATTATATATATACACATATATATAGATATATATATATAATATATATATATATATATATATATATATATATATATATATATATATATATATATATATATATATATATACATTTATAGAGAGAGAGAGAGAGAGAGAGAGAGAGAGAGAGAGAGAGAGAGAGAGAGAGAGAGAGAGAGAGAGAGAGAGCAGTCAGTCACAGGTGAGGTACGAGAGCCGTGAGTGACTGGTACCAGTGAGCAGTTCCAGCCCTGAGTCCTTTACGGTCGAGAACCGCTGCAATTTTTAGTTGTTTAGAAAATAAAAATACTTAACAATGTCGTATTTTCATCTGGTTATATATTGGTACACTCGTGAGAGTGGACGACTTAGATAAGGAGTGAAGAGGTCTCAAAACAACTGTGATTTTAGAACAGTGTTAAAGTTATTCATTGTGGTCATTTGTAGGTCTAGGCATACATGCTTTTGTTACTGTACATGACATATGTAATATAACTGTGCATTTTTATTAACTTGCTAAATTCACTGACTTGATTGCTCATTATTAATGCACATTTCTCAATCTATCCTAGCATATGACTCCTAATACCCTTCATAGGCCTATTCTCAAATCGACAAAATCTCATCGCTATATACTGTACACACACACACATATATATGTATATATAATGTATACATATGTGTACGTATGTATCTATGCGTGTATGTATGCATATACATGTGTACGTTTGTGAGCTTCGTATGAACTGCTAAACTTTTATGCACGAAAGAATTGGAAAATTTGGCGATTTATGCATATGTATGCATATGTACTGTATGTATGTATGTATGTATGAATGCATATGTATGCATGTATGTATGAATGCATATATGTGTATGTATGTATGCATGTATATGTGTGCGCTTCGTGTAGACTAATAAAAGTTAATTCATGAAAAAAAGGGAACATTCGACGAATTAAGTAATAGTACGACGAAGATAAAAAATCTACGGCGCTCCCAGCGTTGGGCAACCACATGATTCCGGTGTAGAGGAGGAGGAGGAGGAGGAGGAGGAGGAGGAGGAGGAGGAGGAGGAGGAGGAGGAGGAGGAGGAGGAGGAGGAGGGGGGGAGGGGATTGTGGGAAGGAAGGGTTACAGTGAGCATCAGTTTACGTTACCGGATTATTTATAGAAATTGCTATACCAGAGCCAGAGTGTCAAGGACTGGTATGTGTGTGTTTGTATTTTTATTTACCGTTGGTGCGTAGGCTATGGGCTGATTGTTCCTTTAATGGCGTGATGTTTGCGTGTTATGAAAGTCAATGGGAATGAGCGAGTAGATGTGATGCGTGTGATTTTATATATATATATATATATATATATATATATATATATATATATATATATATATATATATATATATATATATATACACTTACATACACATAATCAAATGCATTTACAGAGAGAGAGAGAGAGAGAGAGAGAGAGAGAGAGAGAGAGAGAGAGAGAGAGAGAGAGAGAGAGCGATCGATCGATCTCTCCAACGGTATCAACCCAACCTCAAACAAATTACATTTAACAGAAGAAAACAAACAAAAAAGGACAAAAAACCCCAAAACTTGAAATGACCCATAAGCCACACTCACGTACACGTGGGGGAAAAAGGACAAGTCCCACTAATCTTGCACGGTAGACGAATGCAACATCCGGGTTACTGGCATCGAAGGAACCTCACTGGTATCTCTATTCTCGAAGAGGGATTGGCTGGGAAACGCGATCACCGTCTGTACAGCGTGCTGACTTACTTTCTTTGAGAACCAAGATGGGCAAATGTAAGGGAATTTGTTTAAGGTGGTCGTTTAGATGATAAATAGGTGAGATGTGTAGTTCAAATTGAAGAAACGAGTGAATGTTTTGAATTTTTTTTTTTTAGGTAGGAAAAAGTACAAATCAAAGCGAATCAGGTTTGCTTTGTGAATAAATGGTGATTGTGGGTTTATTGACTGCAAATATGAGGCTGGACGTTAAATTATTATTATATTATTATTATTATTTCAGTAGATGAAACCTAATCACACGGAACAAGCACACCAAAGGAGCCACTGACTTGAAGTTCAAGCTTCCAAAGAATGTTGGTTTCAACCTCCCACCGTAGACCCACCCACCACACTGCAGCAGTAACTGATCATGAGACAGAGCCAGTGATTTTATTCATCGCCCTGGTGGAGACGCGAACCCACGACAACTGAGTGGCATACCACGACACTAACCACTATACCACCGGACCAGCTAATTAAGATTAAAATTATGAAATGATGACTGATTTAATCCACAACATGGTATCCTACGCTATAATTTGTCGAGAATCAGGGAAGAATTTAGCTCAAATTGCTGAAATACCAACAGAGTAACATGGTCCTTCATCCTAGTACAAAATTTATGCCAAGGGCATTCATTTGAAGATATCAGATGCAACGCAAAGACAAATAAGAGTTTCACGATCATTGTATAATAAAAAAAACCTCAATTGTATATATAAAATATATTATAAGTAAAAGAAGAAAACAAAGACTTTTGAACACATGAACGGTGTTCATCCTCAGTGTTCAAGTTCAGGTGTTCGAAAACCTTTGTTTTTAACTTTTAAAAATAATACCATTTATCTATATAACTGTTTATTATAATTATATACATCAGTTTAATCACGCAACCATGAGTTTCTTAGCATTTTCATCATCATTCTTTGTATTCACAAAACCCCTTGGCGTTGTATGCAGAGAAGGGAGACAGGGATATTCGTTGATACTTGGGAGGGGGTCCAGCCCCCGGCCGCATTTTCCCCGAGATGTAACCGAGTACCGAGACCTTTCCCTGAAAAAAGCGGGACGCCATATCTTAAAAACTAACCATAGAATTTTCTTGAAAATAATCTCATCATGTCTCCCACACCCAAATTACACTGAACGTACAAAATTTAATCTAACCTAACCTAGGGGCATGACAAAAAAAAAAAAAAAAAAAAACGGGGATGGAGCAACACTAGCATACCTCTCAGGAATCTGCCCCCCGGCCAGGTCAGGGAGCGGCATCCTAAGTTAGGTTAAGAAGGCAAGGTCTGGTTAGGTCAGGATACAAACGGCATTCCAATAAAGGTTAGGATTTCTCACACCTAACCCCCTCCCCCTACTCTGCATCCCCTCCAACCAACCCCCTTGATTTCCCGATTCCATTTTCTGTTCATGTCAGATTAAAATTCAATAACAGACGTAAACTTCATACTCTGCAAGATCCACTCTTTGCAACAAAATAGTTGTTGCGGTTGTAACAACACTGAAGTCAGCTCGTGAAGGTCACTGAAGGCTTGTCTTGTTCAAGCAATTACGTCAGGCAGGAAATTGCAAGAATAAAAACGTTGTACCACAAGAGATTGCTGTTGGCATTTTCCTACGCCGGGAGGAAAGAACAACGAATGAATGGAGCGCGCATGCGAACACTGCCTGAGACGTCAATTACTGATTGCTTCTTGTTTCAGTTGTATTCGTGATTTCCGGTGATTTGTTATGCTTTCTTTTCGTTATGCATCTGTCTTCCAGATGACTTTAGTTCTTGGAACTAGTAGACAACAGCAATAAGAACTTTCAGGATGGAACTCGAGAGGCTTACTCCACTTGAAGGTGCGAATCGTCCCTCTTTTTCACGAACTGGCGTATCCCATCTTTCTAAGTTTTTGAGTTGTCGGGTCAAAAAAGTATCTGTTTTAGATAAGCCATATAAAAACTTCAGCCTTCTGCATTGTTGTCAGATTTCCCAGCAAAATCTCCTCAAACGACACGATAATGAGAAGCTCTGAATAATATAAAAATCTTTGAAGCTTGTTTTCTCAAAATGAGCAAAAAATGTCTTACGTCAGTTCGTCAAAGTAGGGACGAAATGACTGGGTTCCGTCTTCGTGCGCAGAGGAACACCTCATTCGTATGTCAAGCGTTGCTCTATCAATTGATTTTGCAAAGTTGCTCTGGGGTTTAACTGGTTAGTAATATAAATTCTGTACGATCAGTCCATTAATGAACTCAGAACACGTTTCCACCCACGTCGAATGTCGCTTGCAAAAGCAGCGTGTGTAGAATGTCCCTTGAAACGTGGCATACACGCCTCTTCTTCTCTCGTTCTTGGGTTGGAAGGTAAACCACAACTTTCAGGAAATGATTCAGCAAATTATGCCTTCACCTTCCATACATCTTGGGCTGGCAAGATACCTGAGCGAAAAAGTTGCAGCAGCAGGCAGTTGCTAGGATCGATTACAGTTTGTATTCGACAATTACTTGTGGGATCCAGACCTGCGGGATTTCCTTTCTCTCAGAGAAATTGGCCTGACATCGGTTCCGGTAATTGGTTTGGGTGAAACCGCATAGTCTCTCTCTCTCTCTCTTTCTCCTCTAAAGCGTAGAAACTTCTCGTCTCTCTCCTTCTCTCTCTAGTGTGGTTCAAACAAAACCTCTCTCATTCTTTTATAAAGAAAAAATTGTTCTCTCTCTCTCTCTCTCTCTCTCTCTTTCTACTCTAAAGTGTACAAACCAATCTTTCTCTTTCTCTCTCTACTATGGTTCAAGCAAAACCTCTCTCGTTCTTTTTTATAGAAAAAAATTCTCTCTCTCTCTTTTCTCTCTCTCTCTCTCTATCCAAGTGCTTCTACAAAACTGTTTCATCCAGTCCTGGTCTTGACGCATCATTCCATTCCTGTTCCTAGTTCATCTGATTAGGAACGGGAATGGAATGATGAGTCAAGACCAAGAACTGGAATGAAACAATTTTTTCAAGTACTAAGAGAGAGAGAGAGAGAGAGAGAGAGAGAGAGAGAGAGAGAGAGAGAGAGAGAGAGAGAGAGAGAGAGAGCAATTTTATTTTTTATAAAAGAATGAGAGCTCTTGTTTGAACCACAGCACACACACACACACAGAGAGAGAGAGAGAGAGAGAGAGAGAGAGAGAGAGAGAGAGAGAGAGAGAGAGAGAGAGAAACAAATTTTTTCTTCATAAAAGAATGAGAGAGGTTTTGCTTGTACCACAGTAAAGAGAGAGAGAGAGAGAGAGAGAGAGAGAGAGAGAGAGAGAGAGAGAGAGAGAGAGAGAGAGAGCTTCAACGCTTTACAACCGCGAGGAACCACCATCCTCCCCCTTCGCAGCCTAGGAATTTTCCCCCACCCAAGCAAAGCTTAATATTCAAGAGGCCATTGGTGACTCAGCTCACGAAATTTACTCAGTCAGAACCAGTGCCCTGAGTGAACTTCGACCTACAACCCGGAGGAAAGCACGAATGCCCAACTCTTTTACTGCCCATAGTAGAAGCATTTGATTCATACCTTCCTAAGGATTGTCTTAGTTGAATCTTGATCATTTTTGAATCACTGGGACAGCAAACTGAAAAAAGTGATTATTCTTTATGTAGCTATATGAAAGTAAATTAGGCTTGTCTCTTTCTATATCATCTATGTCCCAAGCTAGCTATCCTTGGGTTGGTGTATTCACTGGGGTGTCTTCCTTTCCATTCGTAGGACTTCTTATTTTCTATCTTATTCTCATTCTTGATTACTTTCATTCTATCTTTGGGTAAATTCTCTTAATTTTCCGTCCATTCTTCTTGATTCGTATACCTCTCTTTCTTCCTTACTGCCAGATTCTTTTAAGTAATTTCAATATTTCATTTAATAACAGTTAGGAGAAATTAAAACGATCCATTGCAGCAAAGATGTTGCAAGTCTTATACGAATTGTATTGACCACTGTTGCAATAATAATAATAATAATAATAATAATAATAATAATAATAATAATAATAATAATAATAATAATAATGCAATTTTGAATTATATGTGGTGATTCCTTAAGCTGTTAATTTTCCCGGCTATAATTCGCAGAGTCGATTAACTGCTGGGTATCTTAACTAGCAGCTTGGGTCAACAGGGGCACAACAGATTTTTCAGGAAATGGAACCACGTGGTTTCTCTCCCAGCGGGATCGATCTCAGGGTCCCTTGCTGATAAGGTAAGGCTGACAACCGCTAGACCACGTGGGACATGAATAACAATATTAATAAACATACTGCTCCAGTGAGAAATGCTGCTCATGGAGTGCGCATAGGTTATCCCATCTAAGAGAGCTTTCTCTTCGCCTGCATCACAGACAGCACTCGGATCTTCTACCTCACGAGACTAGGCTAGTCCTAGGCGCTTTCATCCTGATCGTTTATTTAACAAATAACAAATAATAATGATGGTAATAACGAAGAAGAAGAAGAAGAAGAAGAAGAAGAAGAAGAAGAAGAAGAAGAAGAAGAAGAGGAAGAAGAAGAAGAAGAAGAAACTGGCCTGCAGAAACTTGTGCGAAGACAAACATTTCGACACTGAAACGGTTTCACTCGACGTCCACTCGCCAATTAGAGAACAAATACGTCATTGTATAGCTCCGTTGCCTTCGCATACCGTCACGAGTTTACGAGAAGAATGCGGGAAATGGGCTCAAGAAATAAGACGACTACTGTCCTTCTTTATAAATTAGATTAGGAATCTTGAGATCAAAACTGCCGATGGGGTCGAGCATGTGAAATCTTTACTGGCTTGTGTTAATGTCTATTTGGTGAAGAGTTGGCAGTACAGTTCCACAAGAGCATAAAGCACTGATTGTCGTAATCTCTCTCTTTCATATATATATTATGTGTGTATATATATATTTAAAGTTAAAGCCCTCCTGGGCCTCTGCATGTAGGCTCATAGGGCAGGCGCTGATCTCCTGTTTCTTAGGCCGACAGCCAGTGGGGGACAGGTCCCAATGTCTATGACACGTGGCCAGTGTGTCGCTAGGCCCACTGTTTGTATATATGTATGTATAACATTCTTAGCTGCTAAATAATGGATGCCCACCTATGCAAAGAACTTCATCAGCACTAGATGCTTAAGGTCAATCAAAGGTGACTGCTGCAACAATGGTATAACATATGGTTCTACCTGGACACTCCTGCCCTTTAGTGCCAATGGCTTGAGATTCTAATCCTACTTCCACTCAGGGAAATGACAGATGAGCCTACCTCTCTCTCCAGAGGCCAATGGTACCCACAAGTCAGGTTGCTCAGTCTACGGAGGACCAGAACAGGCAGTACAACCCGAACACTGTAGAGGATGTGCCAATGGTATGAAAAATTGTTCTACCTGGACACTACTGCCTCTAAAGTGCCAAGAGGTGCCACTGGTTTAGCTACTGGCATAAAATATTCCAAGACATAGAGAAGGACATACTGGTGGGTTGTGGATCCACTGGAGGAAGAAGATGCACATTTAGGGCCAGATAATGCTGCCTACAAAGTGCCAAGAGGTGCCACTGGTTTAGGTACTGGCATAAAATACTCAAAGACATAGAGGAGGACATACTGGTGGGTTGTGGACCCACTGGAGGAAGAAGATGCACATTTAGGGGCAGATAATACTGCCTTTAAAGTGCCAAAAGGTGCCACCGGTTTAAGTAGTGGCATAAAATACCCCAAGGCATAAAGGACATCATTCCGATGGGTTGTGGACCCACTGGAGGAGGAAGATGAACATTTACGGGCAGATAAGTCTCTCCTCCTGAGACTAGCATCAACTGCCACAGAAGGAAAATAACAGCATCACTGGCAGGCCGTTCTGGTACAAAAAACTAGGAAAATATATATATATTCTGTAAGTGTTTGATTATCAAAAGTTCTTGTTAAATGATCTAAAACTGTGCTTCCGTACTATTATTTTTATTATTGCATACGAGAAGCTAGGTTTGCATTTTTCCCGGGTACCCAAATCTGAAGCCTTATTTCGTAATTTCACCTCAAACCAACCACACTTTTGTCCCTGATGCCGAACGAAGAAGTGAGAGAGGGTGGGTCCCCTACGCTCTCGCTCACCTGCCGATAGTGAACTAACTAATTACCTGACCTCAACGACAGGTGAAGCTTTCGCCAAAGGTGATAAAACTTCAAAGAGGCCCCCTTCCACCTTTCGCTCTATGGTGATGTCACCAGAAAGCGTAGCTATTCATAGCTGTAATGTTCCAAAATCTTTAACATAAATTTGTATGAAGTTGCTCACTCACGTACCGAATTACAGGCTACTGTAATGTAATTTCCATTTTTTAAAAAATGGGACGATTTGGGCCAATCACGCCAATCACCCGTCACTGGGATTATGGGTTTTAGACCAGAAATGACCTAAATTACAAGAAAATAAGACGATAATTACGTAAACAAAAACAAACTGAAAAAAGGGAAGGAAATTGGTGACGACGCCCGTCCGTTGGACCATGCATCCGAAATACATTAGCAGAAATTACTCTACGCCCTGTAATTATGTACTCCAGGAGCAGGCCGTAATTACTTGCATTAGTTAAAGCACAATAACCGATTACACCTGAGCATTTCCTGACCGGAGATGATCCATTTCCGCGTTTGACGTTCGATCTCAGTCCAAGACAATTTCCGATAATTCCAATTCGATCCCATCAAGGGTAATGTCGAGTTAAGGTCATTCTCCCAGTTAGGACTGGTTACATTTGGCTTTCTTAGCATTTCAAAGCCTAAGATGCGTCGCCATGTCTGGTTTAATTTGATTTATGAATTGAATTGAATATAGATTTTAGGCCAAAGCCCAAGCACTGGGGACTACGAGGTCATTCAGCGCTGAAACGGAAATTGACAGTAAAAGGTCTGAAAGGTGTAACAGGAGGAAAACCTCAAAGCAGTTGCACTATGAATCGACTGTTAGGTGAGGGTGGAAAGTAAGATGGAAGAAAGAGAACATGAAAGGAGGTACAGTAAATGGAACGAAAGGGGATGCAGCTAGGGGCCGAAGGCACGCTGCAGAGAACCTTATGTAATGCCTACAGTACACCGCGTGAGGTGCACTGACGGTATTACCCCCACAGGGAAATTTGATTTATTAAATCTAGGCTGCCAAGTCAAGGACTGTTGCACTTTCGGCCATTCAGTGCTTAAGGCTTGAGACAGTGAAACAAGGAGTTGGAGTGGCTGGACAGCAAAGTAAAGAGATCCAGAAAATAAAGGAGATGAAGTACTGGATCTAAAGGTGGAACTTGGTGAAAAAAAAAAAACCACAGTTGAACTAAGAAGTGATAACGAGAAACTATGAAATTACCGATGTTGGAGGAACAGCCAGAATTTTAACTTGACACTGTATACTGTTTGGTCTTTGTTACACTTTGATTTTATTACTTATCACAGTTCATATATATACATTATATGCATAATACATACATACATACATACATGTATATACATATATATATATATATATATATATATATATATATATATATATATATATATATATATATATATATGTATGTATATATGCTGCATGTAAGACGGGAGTAATACAATCTCCACGAACAGAAATTCTTATCAGTTCATTTGCCCAAAACACATCACTCATAAATGTCACAACAATGAACAGTTTTGTGCAGTCTGCATACTTATGCAAATGTGAAGGGCCCTTGTATCAACGTCACATAAACTTGAAGGATACTTCAATTACCGTCACATTTTAAGCTAAATGAACGCAATTAATTCAATTAGCCTACACTAGGAACGTTACCTTAATGGACTGCGTAATTTAGTTAACCACACATATATTTTGTTAATATTCAGGAACCATATCTGTTTTTCAAACACTCTGGTTGACATTATATACCATATATATATATATAGATATATATATATATATATATATATATATATATATATATATATATATATATATATATATATATAGAGAGAGAGAGAGAGAGAGAGAGAGAGAGAGAGAGAGAGAGAGAGAGAGAGAGAGAGAGAGAGAATTTCACCATTTTAACTCTGCCCAAATTCTTTATTAAATACTAAGTAGCATCACATTACAAAGTAGGGAGAGAGAGAGAGAGAGAGAGAGAGAGAGAGAGAGAGAGAGAGAGAGAGAGAGAGAGAGAGAGAGAGAGAATGTCTACATTTTAACTCTATACATATTCTTTTCTAAATTCTATGTAACATCACATTACGGAGAGAGAGAGAGAGAGAGAGAGAGAGAGAGAGAGAGAGAGAGAAACTACACGGGGCTTTTTCCAACACCTGTATCATCCTCGGCCTAAAGGCTTCCACAATGCACCATCGACCACTGTAACTGGTGCAGGCACTTGTTGGTCACCATGACAAGCTGTTATTCGAGTTTATCCTCCAAGAACAAAGGAAAGCACGAACAAGCACGAACAAACGGACACATGCACAAAGGCAACGTCATGCATAAATACATGCACAGACAGACACACACACAGACACACGGACACAAAGCTATGCGAGATTAGCATTCGCAATGTGCACAGAGGTCTTGAACTTACGTGATAAAAGTACACAGAGGTCAATTGCAAGATCGGTTTATAGATACAAAGGACGAAATCGTTTCAGAATAGAACAAAAAATAATAAATTCATTAAAAAATAAATAAATACAAAATAAAAGAAGACACATGCGCCTATTGGCATTCTTAAGAATGGGTTCTTTAGTCTAAGTCCTTTCAAGGCCATATTGCCGAGTGTATTTCATAGTCCTAGTTTTGATAAAATTGGTTATATGGTTGCCACTTTAGTTAAGACCATAAAATGTGGTACCATGTTGCATCTTTAGTGAATCCGCAGCAACAATTAGCAGTACTGGTAGAAAAAAAAATAAACATTTTAAATGGCAAAATGCTAAGCAACCCTAACCACCAATCAATAATTAAACATACACAGAACACAAAGAATGTTTTACAAGCTTCCAGCACAAACAAACCCCACAAACGAGAGTCCACCAGGGAGAACAAACAGACACAACCTAAGAACTTGAGTTTGCGAAAGCACGTTTATCAATATATAAACTCCATTATCCGGAACAACTGGTAACTTTTCAACTTTCGTAGGACTGGCTCCGAAGGTTTTGCTCTTTGCAAAGTTCAAGAATTTGAACAGTTAGGTTACAAGAAACCAGAGGGAAGGATGGTAAGGAAATTCACTTAAATAATTTAATGAAAATCAATCTGGTGAATGAAGACGTTTTTCAAGTAGGCCTATACCTCAATTTCTCCAGTGAAACTTCAAATTATCAGAGATTCATTTCAGTAAATGAAGGTGACAGACAAACAGGCCTAAAATTTTCTTACTGTGTTGACCTGAATATTTAAATAAACAATATTGACTATCAGATCAGAAGGAATAAAATAAAGTTGGTGCACGCCAAATAAAAGATGGCGGCTGCAAATCGAACTTAAAAATCTCTTATTAAGAGTCACTAAAATTAAGAACTACGTAAGCAAAGACGAAAGACAAATACCTCTTTATAGGACAAGGGTTCTCTATGTTCCCGAAACGGTTTTCAACACTGACGACTGACGAAACAGTATCAAAACTGCACACGCACACACACACACACACACACACACACACACACACACACACACAGAGAGAGAGAGAGAGAGAGAGAGAGAGAGAGAGAGCTTCACATAAAGGTATGACAAAGCCTTTACGGTCTCAACCAGAAAATTGTACCCACTTAAGTGCACTTCTAACTTAAATCAACCCTACATATAATCTTTTAATATTTATTATCAGGATAATAGGATTACTAGTCCTTGATACGGTAAGAAAGGGGCCAGGATCGATATACAGTAATATACAGTAACCTTACATTACTATAGAGACTTTTGATTTTTCAAAGTTTAGTTGCGAATAAAAAGAGTAAAAATAATAAAGTACATACTTGACTGGTAATTATGCCTAAAGCCAGTTAACAGATCGATAATTTCCAATTAGAAGCACCTCGAATATTTGTAAATCTTTATCGCTCTCTTTGTAAAAATCAGACTAATTTATTTCCCATATCATATACTGAGCGAGGTAAAACGATTTAAGTCTTTTCAAACAAAATTAAAGTGGTAAAAAAGTGTAAACTTTAATCTATTTGGTATATATATTTAAAATTACTTTGCTTTCACTATAAAAGCCTTTAAAACTCTCGAAAAATTACTCATCATCATCATCATCATCATACATCCTAAATATCCTCCATACTGCTTCTTTGTTATGTCCGTCGCGAGTTCTTATCTAGGCCTATGTACACCATACAATGCTATTTCCATTTACTCAAACGTCTAATACAAAGACTTTCTCATAATAGCTTCCTCCTTATCTGACACCACTCTCCTCTTCTCCTATCAGTTCCTACTTTATCGATCGAACCTTACCATACACCTTAACCGGTATACAAAGTGCTGTAATAACAAATTAATTAGTTTCCCCCTAATCACTTGTTTTGGAACTTTACCATAAAGCAGGCGCCTTCCGTACACTTTACAATAATTACTGGCGCCTTTTAATTATCCATCTTACAGTCTCAAGTCATGCAATCATTATCAAAAATTAAATTGCTCCTTCCACCGATGCATCATTCAAATATGGGTTTTTTTTTTTTCTCATCCTCCATTACTCAGGAACGCGTGTTATTCGGATAATATCTCTAAGACTAATTTGCTTCGCCTTTCTCTCGCTATATCCTAAAGAACTAATTCCTCAAGTACTCGATTCACTTCTTGAATCTTCAGAATAACCGTTATTTCTTTATTAATTTCTGTTCACTTTGCCATTGATTACCACACTTTGTTGTTTTGTCTACTGTGCACAGACATGAACATACAAAATGCATATTTATATCACTTTGTTTCACTGTTTGTTTTTATCTACAGCCCTCCACAGGGATAACTCCCTCTCTGGCGGGCCCTGGTACGTTTTCCAAATAAGGTGCTTCTTATATCTTACAACTGTCTTTCAGCGTTTTCTCGCCATTATCGTAGCTCCTGCAGAATAGTTGAGTCTTTAATTCTTTTTTAAATTTGTATTCTTCTTGTGTGCTCTTCACTTCAGGCGGTATTTTGTTGCATAGTCTTGGCGAGCAGTGAACAAATGCCCTCTCGCCTGACCTACAATTTGTTCAACGTTCAAATAGCCTATGTGCTTCACTTGCACGTCTGATTACAATATTCATTTCGGGTCTAAAGAAGCTATATTTGCCGTACCTTAATAAACTGTTTGAGTACGATGGTGATTACTATTCACAAAAATATATTAAGAGTATATATACTTGACTAGATACTAAAAGAACACTCAGGGGGCTTTAGCCACTGTAGTGAAGACAGCGTGGGCAACGCGGCCGCCCTTTCCCTCCGAAAGATAAGAATTGTTTACCCAAAAGGCGTGACGCTTACTGTAGCTCGGCGAGGCAATCATGTTATAAATTATATGATCGTATACAGTCTGGATTTTAAGGGAACGTTTCCATGAGATATGGTTCCTTGCTTTTTCAGGTTCGGCATTGCAGTTGCAAATTATTATGTCAAAGTGCTTAGAAAATAGAAGCGATTTGCAAATGCCGTTTTAACTGCGTACCTAAACATAGTCCAATAATCTTTCTGTGGTCGATGAAACAGCAAATTTAGGTCATATTAAAAGATTGTAAGACTTTCCATATTGGTACATAGGCCAACGTTTGATCTAAAAAAAAATAAATTATTGACTTTCATAAGAATGCTGGTTTTTAATTAAATAACATGCTCTGTTACAGTGAAATGTAATACATTACATTCATGGATTTGCTTTTTAAGCATTCACAATTTGATTGCTTCAATATTGTCAATGGGGTTGGGAGGGGTGTTGCAAGCACCCAGCCCACGCCCAGGCCCCGCCCACTAATGTAAACTCTCCCGGCATTCAGTTACTAAAAGCCATACAAGCAAACTACTAGATTGTTAGGGTAAGTATCAGAACTTAAAAAAACAATTTGTGATATGGAGATGCTGTGCCATCCAATCGCAAGAAAACAAAGTTGATATGTTGTTAATGTAAGATTCAAGGTTACATTATATCAAAACCTCATCACATCAACAGCTATTACTATACTCATAGGATCTCATTGTTTACACGCACCATGCTTTCCCATTGTCAACTTACCTTCACGAAATTCCCTCTGTAACTGCACACCACAACCGTTCCTTCGGCAATGCACTTGTTTGACACAACGCGAGCTGTTTATATAATCAAGTGTCGGGATGAGTATTCTTGACTGATCACCACGTCCAGTCACACTAGCAACGGAGTTAGAAACAGGCAGCCGTTCTTCGTTAAACATCCGAACCGACTGAACGAGAAGCCGAGGAAACCTCCCTCGCCTAACTCCTGCAGATATCGACTGCGTTAAAGCCGTCTTCTTCTCCTCACTGCCTGCTCGGAAAACACACACACAAGCGTTTTCCTATGGCAGAGGCCAGGCGAAGGGGCTCTTTCTTACAGGTTTACGCGGTTGTTGGAGTAGGAGGGGAGGAGGAGGAGGAGGCGGAGTGGGAGACGAGTCGTCGATTAACCAACGGCCGTACGCATAAACATAGCCGCCGGCCGCGACGTACGAAAACCTCTGTATAAAAGTTCTCTAACTCGCCAGGAGAAAGAAAACGGGATCTAGCAGCGTTCGCGAAGAAAACGATAAATCGCCTGACGGACGATTCAATGACATTGCATTATGCCTTTCGCTTGTTTTGGCCGGGTCACGATGACGAAGCAAGATTCCCGCTGAAACACAAACAAGAGGCACAATGGGGTACCTTGCCTTGCAAAACCGGCTCGGCTCTTTGGCCCTTTCTTACCGGTTAACGAATATCTCGCTTTGACGTCAGTGGCTGGTCGCAATTTTGGTGGCAGGGGTCTAGGTGGGACCTTGGGTCAATTTTGGTCCAGAATGATGCGCGAGTTTGACCTTCTCGAAGATTTTATGATGAAAATGGCGCTCGGAGATGGAAGAGAGGCTTCAGATTGATGTAATTGATAGAATTGACTTAGAATATGCACATGATGCTATTTTAATCAGCAAGACACCACAAGATTTACAAATTTGTTTAGAAGAATGAGTCACACATCTAGAGAGACTGAACTTAAAATAAATCTTGGATAACAGAAATAATGAAGACAGGGTATGAAGAAAGGGATGAATTAACCTAAAAGGAAAAGAGATTAAAGATTTTGAATCTTTTACATCTTTAGGAACAATGATATCCACTACAGGTTCTCTTGTTGGAATTTAGTGACAGACTGAAAAAATCCAAACCAAACAATGGGCAGATTGAGTAAGATTTGGGAATAAAATAAACTGAAATTACACTCGAAAAATGAGATTGTACATGTCTCACGCGATCTGTATTGCTATACGGACGTGAATCACGGTTTGACAATGAAACTGTCTCAAAGATTTTTTCGATTTGGAAAAAAAAGCTTTAGCGTGAATATTAGAAGTCACGTGGCACGATAGAGTTACAAATGATACCACAAAGAAAAATGACCCACTTGGACAAGAAAGGAGGCGTGAGATTTGTGGAAGATAAAGCACTCGAAAGACATTCTCCGTTGGACTTTATAGCCTATTAAAAGAAGTAATAACTAGCTATGTAACAAAACAAAAACAAAAAAAGATAGAAAAATTAGCAACTTTTCCATTCACTGAAAGCATGTACAACCATTAATATTACGATGTATTGAACTGAATATAGAATTTAGGCCAAAGACTAAGCACTGTGACCTATGAGGTCATTCGTGGAAAACATTCTCTCAATTCATTTTTCCACGTCTTTACGTTAAGATAAAATAACAGATAAAAGATGAGATTAACTGGCAAAGGATTAATTAATACGATGTGGAAGAAATATCACAGTATCTCAAGCACCTTACTATATTTTTGACAGTATGACTGCACAGTATATCCTTCAAGAAATAATATGGCCCGAAAGGAAACAATAGTAATAGTAACCAGTATTTCCACTTGATACAACCTGTATGCAATTACAAAGTAAATGGCACTGCTGAAATAATTTTGAAATAAAATCGGGCACCTGTTGGCCAAGGGTTTAAAGGCTATACCTGTGTCTTTAGCTCAGCAACTTTCTAAAAATCTAGAAAAAACTATAAACATTTCACATCACCAATTGAGAATGATCTCTTGGTAAGTTTATAAATCTTACTTAGCTTAGAGCAGGATTAACAGAGTACCCTTTACTAGAGTACCGTCAATAAGTTACGCTCCGGGCATAACACTACGTAACCAAATCTAACCTAACGTAACCTAATTGTCTTGACGCATCCTTACTTAGCAGGGTCCTTGAGGTCTAGCTATACCCCAGGCTACCAATAACTATAGTTAGTACCCTGGGCCCTGGACTCCCGGCCCAATTCGTCAGAGCACTGGAAATTTCTGAAACTAACCTACAACGTACCCATGAGAGTTCCGTAACATTCAAAATATGGACGCTACTTATCTTTCGCAAAGTACACATTTGCGACTCAACAAAGCGTACAGGTTGCATTATAAAATCACTCAAGAAATGCACGTTCATTAAATATTTAACGAACTCGTCACCGTTTTCCGAAAATGTCGAGAAATCCCGCACTGAAATGCAAGAATAGCTTGGAAATGCGTCACAACTCACTGGCAGTGGGTAGATGATTCATGATGCTGTTCTCTAATTTGGAAAAGACCGGTAATTAGCGTGGGTGATCAATGGAGGAGGAATGAACCGATGTCATTACTGGTAATCAGAAATCGATCATTACTGGTCGGCCAGAAGTAACCGCAAATTCATATTTGTCGAATTTAACCAGGCTATGACATAAGGTACGACCTACCGTGACCACGCATGCGCACGACCTTCGACACTATAGGGACAAAACAGAAGCGTCTTTGACACAACACCAGACTGTACTGAAACGTCAAAGAATAAATAATTTCCTGAAAAAAATGGAATCAATGTAAATTATGTATAACACTCTTAAGATTTCCTCAATAAATGTTTAAATTTCTATATTTTCAGACTTTTTAAATGAATGAGGTTTCCTGTATTCTTCGCATTGGGTGTCTCTTAGTTAGTGACAGTTATTTTAGTTCATTATCATCTGCAGTCTTTTTGAAGATTGTATTTTTATATGAAAAAAATTCGAAAAAAGTCATAGTTAGTGTATGAGAGCAATCCTATTGCAAAATAAAAAATACCAACTTTCTATTCAAGCGCTTAATAAAATTTTATAGTATACCAATTATTTAAGATACGTTTTCTAAACGATTCGCACCAAAGAAAACGTAAATATTTAGAGGGTAACTCTTTTATAAGATACTCTAAGCATTATCCTTTATTTTGAAAGATGAGTCTACTTTTTCAGTCACTGAGGAGGAGAGAGAGAGAGAGTATATTAGTAGCATATAAAATCCGCATAGGCAATATGAAAAAAGTAATATTCGTATCGTTTATAAATTTGGTAGTATTACGGATCTGGGTAATATCTATTAAGTTTCCGACGAAACTTGACATTGCATGCAAATGATAGTGACTTTGTTACTGCTCAGTGTGTGTGTATCGTATGTTCAAAAGAATTATGTTCTTTGTAAAATAATTTTGAAGGGTAAGGTATGTAGTTGGCTGCTTCTTATGCTTCAGCACACACATCGTTTGACAATTATTACCTTTGTCAAATCAGGCAGGATTTTGTTCTGAAACCATAAAAATTTATTTTTATTGACTGTGCATATAAAAAAATTCTTTTTTTATATAAAGTTATCATTCTCCTAGAAGTCTCTGGTAAGTTTGATTTTAGACTGTTACTATGTATAGTCCGGTTTTCCACAATATACCTGTTTCTAGATGACATTTCGTCATAAATGCCCGCGTATTTTCCAAAATAAAATTAGATGCAGCAAATTAAGAACCTGGTGTTTAGGTAGCTTTAGTTCGACTGCTTTCGTAGCATGTCAGCAAGGACCAGTATTTCTCATACTTGACAGTTACCTGTATCTAATCACAAAGGAGTGATGAAAAATGTAATTCGACGTAATTTTGTTATCCAAATACTTTACAACATTTACAGAGCTTTCGAGAACTTGCAATGATATTTCTCTTCTGAGCAAAGGAATTCTCATTCGTAAATAAATGCTGAGCTGGATGTGATGAATTTCAACATGGTACTGATGTTTTTCACTGACGTCTGCCCTCAAAATGTAAATAAATACCAAATTATTCGTCTGTAAAAGATTCGAAACAGGTCCTCAGTTTTTAAAACTCAAAATCTTAGGAATGATTTCAAACACAACAACGACAGGAAGGTGTTCTATATTTCATAATGGATACAATATAATTAAGTATGAAGTGACAGTTTTAGCGCTACGAACATCTTAAAACCTTCTCGAGAAGAACAGTTTTCATTCAAATGTGCTTTGTTCAAAGAGACTTAACATGAAGTTTTATTCAGATCTGAGAACAGCATCTTCAGACAGAGTCACTTAGGGACCTGTTTTTTATTTTTTTTTTAAATAGGTAGGCTATAACTTCACTAAACGCCTTTGTTTGTTTTTGTTTTTGTTTTTTTTGGCTTGGACGAGATCGATTTTATCTACCAAAAAACTTTGCTTTGTTAAGTCTCTTTATAAAAAAAAAAAAAATAGACAGAAAAACCAGCGTTTTAATAAAAGCTTAACTACAGAACCTAGAGCTTGTTTATGGGTGCAACTAGCCTTTGCTCTGTCATCTACAATAATTGCAGTTTGAAATGGTACAAAGTTCAATTTGACATCCTTGTTTCATTTATTTTGAAGCAGCAGTGAGCAACACAAGTGTACGTACACACAAAAAGAGAAGATATTCTTTTCACTCCTCCAGAATTACAGACACTAATATAAAACGCAAAGATCAAGTGACCTCGACGTGCCCAGGGGAGGGGGTATGCAAAAAAAATATCTAAAATATTTTATCACTGGTTTAATACATACATATCTATACTTTATCACAGGCATTTTCACAAGATTTGAAAAAAAAAAAATTGTCTGGGTTTTCAGTATACAACTGCCTTAAATTTTTTCTTTTTTTTTTTTTGTAAGATGTCTCCAGTTTTAACCCTTCTTCTCTCGCAAGAAGGCAAAATTCCTGGCTCAGAAAACGGAGGAGAAGGACACACGCACAGAGAGAAGGCTGGATGTGTGTGTCCTCCTGAGACATCTCTAACACATACAGTACAGAACCGAAAGGGGGCACTCTTACGTATTTTTCCAAAAAAAAAAAAAAAAAAAATAAAAGCACAATGTCTAGGTTATCACAGGTTTGGGTAAGTTAACTTTCACACAGCGAATTCGAATACACATGGCCAGGGGCTTAACAACAACTTTTTCTATAAGAACACAGAAATCGATTTCAGAAATTGGTAAGTATTTTCCACTATTCAGAGAGCTACGCTAGGTCTGTTACAACCCTAGCTGCGTAAAGATACGAGGTTAAATAAAAAAAACAAGAAGAGTTATCACAATTAGCACTATGAGAAACAAAAGTCAATATTGCAGCTCACCGGTATATTATCACTAACAGCAACCCCCCAAAACGACTCGTTTTCAGTGCTATACACACAAACACACGCACAGCCCCTGCATTCTGCAAAGGATGTCTACAGTGCGAAGGCAGGAGGTGTCACAGAGGACAGTGATCATCAACAAATCCTTTTCGCCTTCAGCAATGCTTTCCAAGTTGCTTGAGGACTCTCCACGATTGTGTGAAACGGAATTTAGCGGGTCATTTTGGAAGGTGGGGCTTCTTTGCTTATTCTCTCGGCCAGATGATCACTGAATTTGATGACAGGCTCTTTTTGCCTGGGTCAGAACTGGCATGGAATATGCCTGGAGCTTTTCAGAGAGAGGTTGTTGACACCAACTCGAAAATGTCCATATGACCTTACTTTTAATGTATAAAAAAGATTTCACTGTGCAATGTCTGTGGTGACATTACAATGTTTTTTTTACTCACCGAAGAGCATAGTCAACACTATATCTCTTCTTTTCCTACAATGAAAATTTGAATATGAATGCTGAATTATCGTTTATGAAAAGTGTGTGATGATGATAATCTATAATGAACATCTGACAAGTCAGGCTAAATCACCGCATCTTAGCTGCCAACCAGGACGTCCTGTAGTGGTAGACCACTCTTCTTCTTGAATTTACAAGAAGCAACACCTACAGGGACGTCAAAACACTGCGCTTGCATTACCAATCCTTGCAACAACAGCAGCAGCTTTCCATATTTCAGCCAGACCATAACACCTCAAGCACCAACCAACACCAGATGATGAAGTGCCTCGTTGTTGTTCGAGGGAATCTTGGTCTTAGCAGAACAACCTGGGAGCGCATTTGACGATGTAGCATCCAGCACAGTATCCGCAGCCGCAGTACATTCCCTCTCCACAGCTTCCGTGTTCGAGCCAGTTGCCACCACAGCGTTCTCCTGGGCCCTGAATTCGAAGGAGAACTCACTTTAGTGATTGTTTTGGCATCCATGTACTTAATTTTTACCCTGTAAGTAGCTGTACGAGCTAGTAAATGTGATGCAACTGAAAGGTGGACTAAACCAGTCTACAATGATCAACTTGATGCAGTTAAATCTCTCTTTCCACTTGTAGAAAACAATGACGAGAGCTCAAAATACTTTCACATTACTTGAGACACAAAGAACTACAAATAATTAAATAGATAAGCCCACCTTTGCGCACTCAAGATTTCCACACCATCCAACTGCAGTTCCATACTTGCACTTGCTCAGGTCCTGCTCTGTCTGGTGTGATCCAGGGCAGAGAGGACTGGCAGAAACCAATCTGTGGAAAGAAGAAAGATATGGTTTATTAATATTTATAATTAGATTCGATGTACTTTAGACCATTATTCTAAAATGCAGATTAAGTGGCCGCAAGAGGTCGAAAGTTCAAAAGGGGTACTTTGCCAAAAAAAAAAAAAAAAAAAAAAAAAAAAACTGGTATTCATTCTGAGGGACTTTTCTGCCACAAAAGTGAAAAAATAAAATAAAATTGTGCAGTATATTATTTCATCAATCAGTAATCAGCGTTGAGATTTGAAGCCAGGCAACAATTTGTAAACTAAACGAGTAGACAGCTTAATTTCAGTCACTCATTTCACTGCCATGAACAATGTTCAAATGAACAATTCTGAGAGAGAAGCAAGCCACTAAAAAAAGAAAAAGAACACGTAAGCTTTGCTCTCTCTCTAGAGAGGAACATCATAGAAAATATAAAAGTAAAACCATTAAAATTAGTCTACAAAACACTGACTTAAACACATAAAAAAAATTCAGTCCTAGACTCTCTGGCCACAAAAAAAAAAAAAAAAAGAAAAACAGGATGTCTGGCGGGGACCAGTAAGCCTAGAGCGGCTGAGTAATTGTCTTGTCAATTTAAAAAGGAAGAGGAAACGCATAAAGAAAGCAATAACACCTGCTATCAGGCACAAGTGCCCGGGCAGATGGGTACAACTAACCGTTAAATACAATTTTGTTCTTCTCTCTCTCTCTCTCTCTCTCTTGCTCTCTTTTTTAAATATGCTCTAGAAACACGCACACACGCCAAGGAGAACGAGGACATGTGTACCTAAGTTTGTGGTTTAGTTATACGTTTTTAAATATTTGAACGTACATGCATGCTTATATAACACACACATATATATACATACATATACATATACATATACAGTACATATACATATACATAATATGAAAAACAGGCAGTCCACTGTTTTATATTTTATTCTTTGCTAACTTTTCAAAGTAAAGCCTTACCACCAGGGCGAAAAACGAGGTACAGAAATTAACAGCAATGCAGAAATGACTCAAATATAACTAAAATGAAGTAATATACTGTACAGAATTTAAAAGCAGAAACAAGTGGTTAATACCAAGCTAATGCCTTTAAATATTGGTACTGAATGATCATAGCGCGCGCGCGCGTGTGTGTGTGTGTGTGTATGTGTGTGTGTGTGTCAAAAATATTGTTGAAAACTGGCTTGAACCGAAAGAAATCCGACAATTTTATAATGATTAAATAACGACACCCTTTGTGCACGGCAAGTGTTTGACGTTGCATGTTGTCCTAAGAAGAAGAAGAAGAAGAAGAAGAAGAAGAAGAAGAAGAAGAAGAAGAAGAAGAAGGACAAGAAAAAGGAGGAAGTGATCAAACTATGGTAATGGTCAGTCCTCCGTCTGTCTGGCACTCTACTAAAAAAAAAAAAAAAAAAAATTGAAAGAGAAAACTTGACAGCGTCACGGAGTCCGCCAGGACACGTATCCAAAAGTTCAACGCCCCTTCCCTTTCCTGAGGGAAGGCAGCCGTATGAATTGCTAAGGGCCTGAGAGGGGAATTAGAGGGGGATGAAGTGGCAGTGGCGGCAGCGGCGCCGGCGTAGGCAAGGGCGAGGGTCCACTACCCTCCCTCAATCCTATTAAGAGAAAGAGGGGCGTTCCACGAGACCGCCGCCCGTCCTTCGTGAGGATCTTCCTTGTAATTGCGCGCCGGCGGCAGCCCGCAGCTGCGTGAATAACGCCAGTCAAGGGGAGATGATTGGTAAGTAACAGGGAATAAATCTCTCTCTCTCTCTCTCTCTCTCTCTCTCTCTGGGGCGAGGGAGGAGTTGTTGTTGTTTTCGTTCATCTCTTAAATATGGGCTTTTGGTGACCTTGAGTGCCTGGTAACAACCGGATTCCCAGACAGGGCAGTGATAGAACGAGGGGTATAATACCACGTGCTTTTAGAATATGCTTCCTCTTCCTGTTCTCTCGAGTATACGACACACACACACACACACACACACACACACACACACACACACACACACACACACACACACACACACACACACATATATATATATATATATATATATATATATATATATATATATATATATATATGTGTGTGTGTGTGTGTGTGTGTGTGTATATATAAAGTCAAAGAATATCTAAAGAAACTGTACCAGACCACAGCCACATTACGTTTCCTTGTACTAAAATCCTGCAGTTATCTGGTGAAAGCTTCCGACTCCACATTCCCTACGAAATGGAGCAGACTATTTCCATAAGAGTGCCAGCTTCGAACAGCCACTTATAATAAAACTGTAGTTATGTGGTGGTTTAAATTCTTTAGCAAATGACTGGGTACACGATTTTGATGTACTTTACAAATTTTTAAGGAGACTGAGCCAGAAGTAGCTACTCAGATCGAGAAAAGTCTGAGGACAACCAGTTGAACACAAAAGAGCCTCAGTCCAGATCAAACCGGTTCATACCAGTTTTGAAGACTGGCCCCCTAGCGGATGTTATCAACGCCAACGAGGTCTGGAGACCTTGTGGTCTATTATACCGGCCGCGTGAAGCGTGCACAAGGAAACGGCAGCAGTACAAAGCAGAGGTCACAAGCTCAGATTAAGCAGAAAGTGAGGCGACCTCACAGCAGAATTGGAGCGGGTACCGGCTGAATGAGTAGGGTCATTGATTTGTCGGAAAGCCTTTGATTTGAGTTGCTCTGAAGGCCAATATTCCATTCGGGAGCGGATGCCGCGTGATTCTTTTTACTTTGATTAGAGATAATACGACCTGAGGTCACTTCAAACATTTCCTTTTCTCAATTATAGTGTATAATACATTTCTCAGTAATATAACCAGCGATATTCAAATCTGATTCCACATCTCTTTGAAGTCAAATTACACTGAAATTAATTTGTTTTTCGTACTGTTTCCTAGGACTGAAAATAAACAAAATGTACACAGGAGTAAACTTATAAACAAAGTGTTTTTAATGGGTGTTCCCCATTCAGGTGATGATACGGAATATCGATGATTCTACGGAAAAGAAGTCACCTAAGTGATTAGCACTGATTAAGGAATTTCTCTTAACAATTGTTTCATAGTGCAACTGCGAGCTTTTCCCCCTGTTACACCTTTCAAACCTTCTTATTGTCAATTTCCGTTTCAGCGGTGAATGACCTCATAGGCCCCACCGCATTGGGCCTAAATCCTCTATTCTAACTTCTGATAATCTAACAGAGGAGCTTGTAAATTTACATAATTTTAATGGAAGTCGGAATTTCACCCACTGAAGCCTAGAACTACCCTATATACAAATTGTGCAAGTACTTAAGTACTTTCCATTTGCGCAGAACTTTGCAATGCCTTTGACTAAGTGTAAAGTACTTTGTAATGCATTTTGCTTGGTGTAAAGCGCTTTCTTAAATTTCTCATTACTTTCTTTCATTTGTTGTTAAATATCAGCAACTTTCTGGCTAAATCACCAATTCAGAGAACTTTTGAATTTTCTCTTATCTATAGCTGCTGATTTCTCTCACATATAATGACAGCCACCATTCTCTACAACTGCTGACTTCTCTCGCATATAATGAGAGCC
Organism: Macrobrachium rosenbergii; assembly: GCF_040412425.1. Classification (NCBI taxonomy): domain Eukaryota; kingdom Metazoa; phylum Arthropoda; class Malacostraca; order Decapoda; family Palaemonidae; genus Macrobrachium; species Macrobrachium rosenbergii. The sequence continues at coordinate 18,231,895 of NC_089765.1, read as the reverse complement.
ACCCTTCTCTATAACTGCTGATTTCTCTCACATATAATGAGTGCCAGCCTTATCTGCAACTGCTGATTTCTCTCACATATAATGAGAGCCACCCTTACTATAACTGCTGATTTCTCTCACATATAATGAGAGCCACCATTCTCTATAAATGCTGATTTCTCTCACATATAATGAAAGCCATCCTTGTCTACAACTGCTGATTTTTCTCACATATAATGAGAGCCACCCTTCTCTATAACTGCTGATTTCTCTCATATATAATGACAGCCACCCTTATCGACAACTGCTGATTTCTCCCACATATAATGAGAGTCACCCTTCTCTATAACTGCTGATTTCTCTCACATATAATGAGAGTCACCCTTATCTATAAATGCTGATTTCTCTCATATATAATGAGAGCCACGTAAGAAACATGGAACGCAGTAGGGGGGGATTCGCTCACTGCCCAACAAACGCAGGACCTTTTATCATTTATACGCTTCACATGGCAATGAATCCTGACCGGGCGCCCCCCACCCCCCCTCTTAAATTAGGGTACCCAAAAGAGGATTCATGAGGGTACAGACACTTCGTCACCCCCAGACCAGAGTGGCAATAATAAGTGTCTCGACTGTAATGCCCAAAGAACCTTAGCAAACAATGTACCGCCACAGGGAGGAAGGGTCAGGGTACAGAAGAGATCTGTAATAACACACACACACACACAAACACAACACACACACACACACACACACACACACACACACACACACACACACATATATATATATATATATATATATATAGAGAGAGAGAGAGAGAGAGAGAGAGAGAGAGAGAGAGAGAGAGAGAGAGCTAGTAATACCCTTTAATATCTTATTCTCTTTCTCATGGGAATAGCTCGTACCCAAAGCGAATTATATATGATAAGGGCATCAGAATTCAAGATTATTAAAAGTAACCATCTTTAAACGAAATCTCCTTCCTGTGTGTGCTGCGTAACTTCGTAGCCAGGAATGGTGAGGTTATGTTACATAAAGTTATTTATAAGCTGGGCTAGCTAGTTTAGGTACAGTACGTGTTATGTAAAGTTATTTTTAAGTTAGGTTAGTTTAGGTAGAGTGAGGGTAATTTTGGTCGACGTAACTATAGGTTTGGTAATGTTGGGTTAGGTAAACTTTTTTTTTAAGTTAGGTAAACTTTTTTTCAAGTTAGGTTAGGTTAGTTTGGTAAATTTTTAGCTTCAAGTTAGGTTAGGTTAGGTAAACTTTGTTTTTCAAGTTAGTTTAGGTTAGTTAGGTAAATTTTTATCTTCAAGTTAGGTTAAGTTAGGTAAACGTTTTTTTAAGTTAGGTTATGTTAGGTTAACTTTTTTCAAGTTAGGTTATGTTAGGTAACCTATTTTTTTTTCAAGTCAGGTTAGGTTAAGTAATTTTTTTCAAGTTAGTTTAGGTAAGATAATTTTTTTCAAGTTATATTAGGTTAGATAATTTTTTTTCAAGTTAGTTTAGGTAACAATTTTTTTTCAAGTTAGTTTAGGTAAGATAATTTTTTTTCAAGTTAGGTTAGGTTAGGTAAGCTAAAGGTAATCTGCATGAGGTGACTGTAGGTTAAGAACACTATTTTTAAGCAAGGTTAGGTTAGCTATGGTATGGTTCTAAAGATGTGCATCCAAAACAAACGCATTGATAACAGAGAGGACACAAAGTCTGACAATAAGTAAATTGTATACCGATTAAACTGAAGTCATAAGATTCTTGTCAGAGAAAAGCTGTTATATCAGACAGGAACAGTCAGTAGAACCGCCAAAATTCGATAATCATTATCAAGAAGGGACACTCTGAATGAAGTAACTTCTCCTATCACATCTTACACTGTTACTGTCAATAACGTTTGTAATAATAATGAAAATGTAGAGGAATGTAACAACTCATCTGTCACAAAAAGCTTTTGTTATTACTGGAAACCACAAATAAAAACTGCTCGTGCCCTTAGCACGTGAACTTAAAAAAGAAAAATCCCGATAGCGTCCCGCTATAGGGAAGCGTAGCGACAGGAACTTGATTCAAGCAAGAAAAGTTCGAGCTTTCCTTCGTAGGACATTCCCTCAAGAGGCCCAAGATCAATAAGAAGAAGGGAGAGCCGGAGTCACTGTAAGAAGAAGAAGAAGAAGAAGAAGAAGAAGAAGAAGAAGAGAGAGAGAGAGAGAGAGAGAGAGAGAGAGAGAGAGAGAGAGAGAGAGGGGACGACCGCACGCAACGACATGGGATACCAAAACGGAGGAGGAGGAGGAGGAGGAGGAGGAGGAGGAGGAGGAGGCCAATAGGATAATCATTCGGAGCGATGTGTGGATACCCGCATCTTCCCATCTACCCATTCTCTCTTCCCACTACGCGAAGTCTGGACTCCTTTTACAAGTAGTCGAGCGCCGGACCGTCCGCCTCTTTCAGCTGCTGAACTCTCTCTCTCCCTCCTCCCCCTCCCACCTTTAAAAAGCATCTCAATCTGTCCTCAAAACGTCTATATCCTCCACCTTTCGGTGGGCATGTCATGCGAGTACCCAGTGGCCCTCTTATGACACTCGCTCTCGAGTCACAACCCCAAGAAGCAAACTGACACGTCGTTGAATTCGTCCACTCGAACTGCGTAGAAAGTGTCCCCCCTCAGTCTGGGTCTCTCTCTCTCTCTCTCTCTCTCTCTCTCTCTCTCTCTCTCTATTACCAAGATGACACGGCCACGTAACAGGGGCAATGAAGGTGGTGGTATCCTATTTATAGCCAGCTGAATGTCCTTGGCTAAGGACACGAGAGTGCATTTGGGAAGGAACAGACGACTGAGTACCTTACAAGAGGGCAGTCTACGAAGTCAATTGCAACAGGGTTCAGCTTAGACGCAGAAGGGGAAAAGGGGGTGAAATTGCACCCGAGTTCAGCTTAGATGAAAAATGAAAAATAGGGTCGAGTGTGGTTACGTTTTCAAAAGCTTCAGATGAGGCATCTCAGGGAATTCGAGTTGATGATAATTAATTCATCATAATTCATTTTTCTCTTCACGAGAATATTTTCAGTGCCAGAATGGCCCCTTCAACTTTCA